>NW_025728393.1:22500-25524 GCF_021461385.2 Schistocerca piceifrons | reverse complement strand
CCATGTTGTGCCTTAACCTAACCCATGTTGTCGCCTTAACGTAACCCACGTTGTCGCCTAAACCTGCTCTGTAATTGTTATACGACTCGTTCAATTACTGTAGTGTTGCCCACCCGCAACCCTCGCAATATAGTTCGCTACTCGCACTGCCCGCACCCCTGTGTATCGCTTCATGTTAAACACCTTGCAAGTCTTGCTCACTTTCCACATGCTCCTGCTGTACACTGTAATGTGGATGGCAGCAGGACGTACATGCCGCCCCTCCCCACGTCCCCACCTTGCCCCCTGCCTTCGCAAGCTGGTTGGTGAGAAGTTTGCATGTTCAATGCCCTTCGCATGCGACGTACTCAGGCTACGTTGTGGTGCGGCCTGTGTCAACTGTCCGCTGATGTCGTACGCGTGAACCACAATCTGTACTGCACATTCGTCCTTATGTACTGAATGATACATCGTGGCACATGTGTGACCGCACAACGACTGCGCCCAAAAACGGCGGACCATACAGTGCAAATATTGTGCACGCAGCTACGTGTCGTCTCCCTATGAGAGCTGGATTGCAGTGTGGTACGCCATAGAGACGTGTGGGAGAACGGACGCCGTGGATGGCGATCAGCATGAGCTGTCTGTTGATGTATTCGGACCTAGTCGTCTCTCCTCACACACCGTGATGGCATGGTGCACCGCGTTCCATATCTGCGACATGCTACAGAGGCCGGTTGACAGTCGTTCGAGCAATGGACATCGCATACGTACGGGGGCCACCTTCCACGTATTGTCTAGGCGTGCACATTTTGTTGCGTGTATGTGGGCAGACGTAGTGTGGCGTGACACCTGACACAGGCATGCAATAATCGTTGAAGTTGCAAATGGCGATGGACGCCTGCGTTTTCTGGTGAAGTTACGCAAATGAACAAATGGTAACCTGTTGTGGTGCGGTTGTTCTCGCTAGGGGTGAATCGGTGATGGCGACGATAGGTTGAGGTACTAACCGGTTGTTCCAGCGATACCCACCATGCCGACGAAACTGAACGGCATCTGGGTGTGAAGCGATACGCGGCGGTGGCTGGGTGGGACCGTCCCCGGCCGGTGAGGGGGCGCCTCCCGGCGTGCTGGCCGCGCGGTGCGTGGGCGCACGCGCTACAGCCGGCTGGTGGGGGCGGCCAGTGGCAGGCGCGCCGGCCGACGGACGCGGCAGGCGTCGCAGCTGCGCGCCGGCGCACCCTGCGCGCGGCGCCGTGCGGCCAAAGTAGGTCCTCGCGGGCCCGGTGCGAAGCGCGGTGGACATCTTCAGTGTGCTGGTCCGATTGAGGACTGTGTGCGTTGAGGATGCGCCGCCGCCCGGCGCTCGGCGCCGCGACGCCGTCTGCTGCTCGGTCGCCCCAGCGGTTCTCGCTGGTGGTTTGTATCGCAGCTGTGCGGATGTGTTGGCGCGTGCGCTGTGCTGGGAGAGTTCGCTTCGGCACCCAAGTGGGGCTTTTGTCCTTCTGTGGCGCTGGCGTTGGAGCTGCCGGTCACCGTAGGTGGCGCGTGTTGTCTCCCGCCGGCAATGCCACGACAGCACGCTCCCGGGCCTCTGTCGGCAGCGGCAAGCTCAGTTGGGAGCACGGGTGGTCGCACCGAAAGCGTCTACTCGCCTAACTCCGGGCGATTGCGCCTCTCTCGAACCCGACCAAGTACTTGGGACGGCGCTGCGCGCCGCCGGGACCTGAGAGGGTTTCGAGGTGTATTGTGCAGGGGAGCTCAGCCTCCTCCTGTTTGCAGAATGATTGAGCGGACGCTTGCGTGTTCGCGCGGGCCCCCGGGACACACTCCCGGGCGGCCGGCTGCTCAGCTCTAGTTGACGCAGCTCCCTGGTTGATCCTGCCAGTAGTCATATGCTTGTCTCAAAGATTAAGCCATGCATGTCTCAGTACAAGCCGCATTAAGGTGAAACCGCGAATGGCTCATTAAATCAGTTATGGTTCCTTAGATCGTACCCACGTTACTTGGATAACTGTGGTAATTCTAGAGCTAATACATGCAAACAGAGTCCCGACCAGAGATGGAAGGGACGCTTTTATTAGATCAAAACCAATCGGTCGGCTCGTCCGGTCCGTTTGCCTTGGTGACTCTGAATAACTTTGGGCTGATCGCACGGTCCTCGTACCGGCGACGCATCTTTCAAATGTCTGCCTTATCAACTGTCGATGGTAGGTTCTGCGCCTACCATGGTTGTAACGGGTAACGGGGAATCAGGGTTCGATTCCGGAGAGGGAGCCTGAGAAACGGCTACCACATCCAAGGAAGGCAGCAGGCGCGCAAATTACCCACTCCCGGCACGGGGAGGTAGTGACGAAAAATAACGATACGGGACTCATCCGAGGCCCCGTAATCGGAATGAGTACACTTTAAATCCTTTAACGAGTATCTATTGGAGGGCAAGTCTGGTGCCAGCAGCCGCGGTAATTCCAGCTCCAATAGCGTATATTAAAGTTGTTGCGGTTAAAAAGCTCGTAGTTGGATTTGTGTCCCACGCTGTTGGTTCACCGCCCGTCGGTGTTTAACTGGCATGTATCGTGGGACGTCCTGCCGGTGGGGCGAGCTGAAGGCGTGCGACGCCTCGTGCGTGCTCGTGCGTCCCGAGGCGGACCCCGTTGAAATCCTACCAGGGTGCTCTTTATTGAGTGTCTCGGTGGGCCGGCACGTTTACTTTGAACAAATTAGAGTGCTTAAAGCAGGCAAGCCCGCCTGAATACTGTGTGCATGGAATAATGGAATAGGACCTCGGTTCTATTTTGTTGGTTTTCGGAACCCGAGGTAATGATTAATAGGGACAGGCGGGGGCATTCGTATTGCGACGTTAGAGGTGAAATTCTTGGATCGTCGCAAGACGAACAGAAGCGAAAGCATTTGCCAAGTATGTTTTCATTAATCAAGAACGAAAGTTAGAGGTTCGAAGGCGATCAGATACCGCCCTAGTTCTAACCATAAACGATGCCAGCCAGCGATCCGCCGCAGTTCCTCCGATGACTCGGCGGGCAGCCT
>NW_025728393.1:12500-15000 GCF_021461385.2 Schistocerca piceifrons | reverse complement strand
AAGGTGCATCCTGACGTGACAAATCTGATCATGTCACAAGCATTCACTTACTATAATCACTATCAACGAACCTGCCGCCCCCGCCCCCCCCCCCCCTACACCTTTCCGTACAACAACGTGTAACCTAACCTAACCTAACCTAACCTATGTTGTACCTTAACCTAACCTATGTTGTACCTTAACCTAACCTATGTTGTACCTTAACCTAACCTATGTTGTACCTTAACCTAACCTATGTTGTACCTTAACCTAACCTATGTTGTACCTTAACCTAACCTATGTTGTACCTTAACCTAACCTATGTTGTACCTTAACCTAACCCATGTTGTACCTTAACCTAACCCATGTTGTACCTTAACCTAACCCATGTTGTACCTTAACCTAACCCATGTTGTACCTTAACCTAACCCATGTTGTACCTTAACCTAACCCATGTTGTGCCTCAACCTAACCCATGTTGTGCCTCAACCTAACCCATGTTGTGCCTCAACCTAACCCATGTTGTGCCTTAACCTAACCCATGTTGTGCCTCAACCTAACCCATGTTGTGCCTTAACCTAACCCATGTTGTGCCTTAACCTAACCCATGTTGTGCCTTAACCTAACCCATGTTGTGCCTTAACCTAACCCATGTTGTGCCTTAACCTAACCCATGTTGTGCCTTAACCTAACCCATGTTGTGCCTTAACCTAACCCATGTTGTGCCTTAACCTAACCCATGTTGTCGCCTTAACGTAACCCACGTTGTCGCCTAAACCTGCTCTGTAATTGTTATACGACTCGTTCAATTACTGTAGTGTTGCCCACCCGCAACCCTCGCAATATAGTTCGCTACTCGCACTGCCCGCACCCCTGTGTATCGCTTCATGTTAAACACCTTGCAAGTCTTGCTCACTTTCCACATGCTCCTGCTGTACACTGTAATGTGGATGGCAGCAGGACGTACATGCCGCCCCTCCCCACGTCCCCACCTTGCCCCCTGCCTTCGCAAGCTGGTTGGTGAGAAGTTTGCATGTTCAATGCCCTTCGCATGCGACGTACTCAGGCTACGTTGTGGTGCGGCCTGTGTCAACTGTCCGCTGATGTCGTACGCGTGAACCACAATCTGTACTGCACATTCGTCCTTATGTACTGAATGATACATCGTGGCACATGTGTGACCGCACAACGACTGCGCCCAAAAACGGCGGACCATACAGTGCAAATATTGTGCACGCAGCTACGTGTCGTCTCCCTATGAGAGCTGGATTGCAGTGTGGTACGCCATAGAGACGTGTGGGAGGAACGGACGCCGTGGATGGCGATCAGCATGAGCTGTCTGTTGATGTATTCGGACCTAGTCGTCTCTCCTCACACACCGTGATGGCATGGTGCACCGCGTTCCATATCTGCGACATGCTACAGAGGCCGGTTGACAGTCGTTCGAGCAATGGACATCGCATACGTACGGGGGCCACCTTCCACGTATTGTCTAGGCGTGCACATTTTGTTGCGTGTATGTGGGCAGACGTAGTGTGGCGTGACACCTGACACAGGCATGCAATAATCGTTGAAGTTGCAAATGGCGATGGACGCCTGCGTTTTCTGGTGAAGTTACGCAAATGAACAAATGGTAACCTGTTGTGGTGCGGTTGTTCTCGCTAGGGGTGAATCGGTGATGGCGACGATAGGTTGAGGTACTAACCGGTTGTTCCAGCGATACCCACCATGCCGACGAAACTGAACGGCATCTGGGTGTGAAGCGATACGCGGCGGTGGCTGGGTGGGACCGTCCCCGGCCGGTGAGGGGGCGCCTCCCGGCGTGCTGGCCGCGCGGTGCGTGGGCGCACGCGCTACAGCCGGCTGGTGGGGGCGGCCAGTGGCAGGCGCGCCGGCCGACGGACGCGGCAGGCGTCGCAGCTGCGCGCCGGCGCACCCTGCGCGCGGCGCCGTGCGGCCAAAGTAGGTCCTCGCGGGCCCGGTGCGAAGCGCGGTGGACATCTTCAGTGTGCTGGTCCGATTGAGGACTGTGTGCGTTGAGGATGCGCCGCCGCCCGGCGCTCGGCGCCGCGACGCCGTCTGCTGCTCGGTCGCCCCAGCGGTTCTCGCTGGTGGTTTGTATCGCAGCTGTGCGGATGTGTTGGCGCGTGCGCTGTGCTGGGAGAGTTCGCTTCGGCACCCAAGTGGGGCTTTTGTCCTTCTGTGGCGCTGGCGTTGGAGCTGCCGGTCACCGTAGGTGGCGCGTGTTGTCTCCCGCCGGCAATGCCACGACAGCACGCTCCCGGGCCTCTGTCGGCAGCGGCAAGCTCAGTTGGGAGCACGGGTGGTCGCACCGAAAGCGTCTACTCGCCTAACTCCGGGCGATTGCGCCTCTCTCGAACCCGACCAAGTACTTGGGACGGCGCTGCGCGCCGCCGGGACCTGAGAGGGTTTCGAGGTGTATTGTGCAGGGGAGCTCAGCCTCCTCCTGTTTGCAGAATGATTGAGCGGACGCTTGCGTGTTCGCGCGGGCCCCCGGGAC
>NW_025728393.1:0-5000 GCF_021461385.2 Schistocerca piceifrons | reverse complement strand
GTGGGTGTCGACAGTAGACATAGCACACTGCCACCTACAGGGATCCGACGGAACTACGCCACCCATGCCGGCAAAACAGTATCGCCATCTATGAAAATAGGGCGACACCACATGCAATACCGCCATCTATGCGCATCTGACAACACTACGTCCGCACCACAAAACATACCGCCATCTGTAGGTCTCCCGCAACATGACCTCCTGCAACGACGCTACCGCCATCTATGAGACGCCAAGCCGACTAAGACAGCGATGGCGCCACAGTGGCCGCCTTTCGACGCCACCCACAAAGGCTGCAGCCTCTGTCGACCATAGCACCCAATCTCCAGTGGCTCTGCCGCACGAAGCCGTGGACCGGCAATGACGCCACCCGCACCCGTTCGTGCACCACCCCAACCGCCAAACTCGCACCTCCAGCGGATGAACGGCGGACGTTTCCCGCACTCGTAAAGTGCAATCCACCCCTATAACTTGCGTTTCATGAAGAGTTATTTCCAATATGCGACATTCCCGCTGTCCGTATACATGAGCCGCGACCTGTACCACTTACGAGCGAGAGACGCGATCGCGTTGCTCACTGTACGGCGTCCGATACCGAGCCATCAGCATGTCGGTCCCCATGCGCGTTGCACTCGCACTCGCAGTCGCAAAAACGTGGGGCAAATATATTACGCGGAAGAGTTATAACAGACCGAGCCCCACTGCATGGGGGGAGTCTTTGTCACTAATGTACACAGATGGAACATTTTGGACTGGAACCAGATTACCCGTACACACGGCGCTGATTAGTAATCAATGCAGAGCCATCAAACTACAGCAAATATACACAACTGTCCGTATACATGCTGAAAGAGTCTGCCCAAAATGGGAACCACACGTCAGCCAGACACTCTGATCACGCACCACTCTCTGCTTCTAACAGGCGCACATACAATATGTAAGCACCAGCATGGAACAACATCCAGTGCATCTTCTCCGCCACATTACACAATCCACACTATCACAACCAGACCAGGAGGTCCGTGCGGAAAATACAATATCCCAGCCTTTCGACATCCACCATTGCGCAGACCAGGCACCAACACCCACACATGTCCTATACAACGGTGCACCCAACATCACAATAGTACCTCCTGTCACAGCGCACAAACAATGACATGAGTCAAAGACACAGGTCTCACACAAGCATAGAATTGGAGCGCCGCCTCTAATAAGCCAAAGGTGCATCCTGACGTGACAAATCTGATCATGTCACAAGCATTCACTTACTATAATCACTATCAACGAACCTGCCGCCCCCGCCCCCCCCCCCCTACACCTTTCCGTACAACAACGTGTAACCTAACCTAACCTAACCTAACCTATGTTGTACCTTAACCTAACCTATGTTGTACCTTAACCTAACCTATGTTGTACCTTAACCTAACCTATGTTGTACCTTAACCTAACCTATGTTGTACCTTAACCTAACCTATGTTGTACCTTAACCTAACCTATGTTGTACCTTAACCTAACCTATGTTGTACCTTAACCTAACCCATGTTGTACCTTAACCTAACCCATGTTGTACCTTAACCTAACCCATGTTGTACCTTAACCTAACCCATGTTGTACCTTAACCTAACCCATGTTGTACCTTAACCTAACCCATGTTGTGCCTCAACCTAACCCATGTTGTGCCTCAACCTAACCCATGTTGTGCCTCAACCTAACCCATGTTGTGCCTTAACCTAACCCATGTTGTGCCTCAACCTAACCCATGTTGTGCCTTAACCTAACCCATGTTGTGCCTTAACCTAACCCATGTTGTGCCTTAACCTAACCCATGTTGTGCCTTAACCTAACCCATGTTGTGCCTTAACCTAACCCATGTTGTGCCTTAACCTAACCCATGTTGTGCCTTAACCTAACCCATGTTGTGCCTTAACCTAACCCATGTTGTCGCCTTAACGTAACCCACGTTGTCGCCTAAACCTGCTCTGTAATTGTTATACGACTCGTTCAATTACTGTAGTGTTGCCCACCCGCAACCCTCGCAATATAGTTCGCTACTCGCACTGCCCGCACCCCTGTGTATCGCTTCATGTTAAACACCTTGCAAGTCTTGCTCACTTTCCACATGCTCCTGCTGTACACTGTAATGTGGATGGCAGCAGGACGTACATGCCGCCCCTCCCCACGTCCCCACCTTGCCCCCTGCCTTCGCAAGCTGGTTGGTGAGAAGTTTGCATGTTCAATGCCCTTCGCATGCGACGTACTCAGGCTACGTTGTGGTGCGGCCTGTGTCAACTGTCCGCTGATGTCGTACGCGTGAACCACAATCTGTACTGCACATTCGTCCTTATGTACTGAATGATACATCGTGGCACATGTGTGACCGCACAACGACTGCGCCCAAAAACGGCGGACCATACAGTGCAAATATTGTGCACGCAGCTACGTGTCGTCTCCCTATGAGAGCTGGATTGCAGTGTGGTACGCCATAGAGACGTGTGGGAGGAACGGACGCCGTGGATGGCGATCAGCATGAGCTGTCTGTTGATGTATTCGGACCTAGTCGTCTCTCCTCACACACCGTGATGGCATGGTGCACCGCGTTCCATATCTGCGACATGCTACAGAGGCCGGTTGACAGTCGTTCGAGCAATGGACATCGCATACGTACGGGGGCCACCTTCCACGTATTGTCTAGGCGTGCACATTTTGTTGCGTGTATGTGGGCAGACGTAGTGTGGCGTGACACCTGACACAGGCATGCAATAATCGTTGAAGTTGCAAATGGCGATGGACGCCTGCGTTTTCTGGTGAAGTTACGCAAATGAACAAATGGTAACCTGTTGTGGTGCGGTTGTTCTCGCTAGGGGTGAATCGGTGATGGCGACGATAGGTTGAGGTACTAACCGGTTGTTCCAGCGATACCCACCATGCCGACGAAACTGAACGGCATCTGGGTGTGAAGCGATACGCGGCGGTGGCTGGGTGGGACCGTCCCCGGCCGGTGAGGGGGCGCCTCCCGGCGTGCTGGCCGCGCGGTGCGTGGGCGCACGCGCTACAGCCGGCTGGTGGGGGCGGCCAGTGGCAGGCGCGCCGGCCGACGGACGCGGCAGGCGTCGCAGCTGCGCGCCGGCGCACCCTGCGCGCGGCGCCGTGCGGCCAAAGTAGGTCCTCGCGGGCCCGGTGCGAAGCGCGGTGGACATCTTCAGTGTGCTGGTCCGATTGAGGACTGTGTGCGTTGAGGATGCGCCGCCGCCCGGCGCTCGGCGCCGCGACGCCGTCTGCTGCTCGGTCGCCCCAGCGGTTCTCGCTGGTGGTTTGTATCGCAGCTGTGCGGATGTGTTGGCGCGTGCGCTGTGCTGGGAGAGTTCGCTTCGGCACCCAAGTGGGGCTTTTGTCCTTCTGTGGCGCTGGCGTTGGAGCTGCCGGTCACCGTAGGTGGCGCGTGTTGTCTCCCGCCGGCAATGCCACGACAGCACGCTCCCGGGCCTCTGTCGGCAGCGGCAAGCTCAGTTGGGAGCACGGGTGGTCGCACCGAAAGCGTCTACTCGCCTAACTCCGGGCGATTGCGCCTCTCTCGAACCCGACCAAGTACTTGGGACGGCGCTGCGCGCCGCCGGGACCTGAGAGGGTTTCGAGGTGTATTGTGCAGGGGAGCTCAGCCTCCTCCTGTTTGCAGAATGATTGAGCGGACGCTTGCGTGTTCGCGCGGGCCCCCGGGACACACTCCCGGGCGGCCGGCTGCTCAGCTCTAGTTGACGCAGCTCCCTGGTTGATCCTGCCAGTAGTCATATGCTTGTCTCAAAGATTAAGCCATGCATGTCTCAGTACAAGCCGCATTAAGGTGAAACCGCGAATGGCTCATTAAATCAGTTATGGTTCCTTAGATCGTACCCACGTTACTTGGATAACTGTGGTAATTCTAGAGCTAATACATGCAAACAGAGTCCCGACCAGAGATGGAAGGGACGCTTTTATTAGATCAAAACCAATCGGTCGGCTCGTCCGGTCCGTTTGCCTTGGTGACTCTGAATAACTTTGGGCTGATCGCACGGTCCTCGTACCGGCGACGCATCTTTCAAATGTCTGCCTTATCAACTGTCGATGGTAGGTTCTGCGCCTACCATGGTTGTAACGGGTAACGGGGAATCAGGGTTCGATTCCGGAGAGGGAGCCTGAGAAACGGCTACCACATCCAAGGAAGGCAGCAGGCGCGCAAATTACCCACTCCCGGCACGGGGAGGTAGTGACGAAAAATAACGATACGGGACTCATCCGAGGCCCCGTAATCGGAATGAGTACACTTTAAATCCTTTAACGAGTATCTATTGGAGGGCAAGTCTGGTGCCAGCAGCCGCGGTAATTCCAGCTCCAATAGCGTATATTAAAGTTGTTGCGGTTAAAAAGCTCGTAGTTGGATTTGTGTCCCACGCTGTTGGTTCACCGCCCGTCGGTGTTTAACTGGCATGTATCGTGGGACGTCCTGCCGGTGGGGCGAGCTGAAGGCGTGCGACCGCCTCGTGCGTGCTCGTGCGTCCCGAGGCGGACCCCGTTGAAATCCTACCAGGGTGCTCTTTATTGAGTGTCTCGGTGGGCCGGCACGTTTACTTTGAACAAATTAGAGTGCTTAAAGCAGGCAAGCCCGCCTGAATACTGTGTGCATGGAATAATGGAATAGGACCTCGGTTCTATTTTGTTGGTTTTCGGAACCCGAGGTAATGATTAATAGGGACAGGCGGGGGCATTCGTATTGCGACGTTAGAGGTGAAATTCTTGGATCGTCGCAAGACGAACAGAAGCGAAAGCATTTGCCAAGTATGTTTTCATTAATCAAGAACGAAGTTAGAGGTTCGAAGGCGATCAGATACCGCCCTAGTTCTAACCATAAACGATGCCAGCCAGCGATCCGCCGCAGTTCCTCCGATGACTCGGCGGGCAGCCTCCGGAAACCAAAGCTTTGGGTTCCGGGGGAAGTATGGTTGCAAAGCTGAAACTTAAAGAATTGA
>NW_025728392.1:300000-491589 GCF_021461385.2 Schistocerca piceifrons | reverse complement strand
GGAATCTATAACCAGTGTTACAGGAATGGTTCAAAGCATAGCCAGTAAGAAGAGTCAGTCTTCTTGTACTTAAGTCGGCATTATGCCTTTTCTATTTAATTCCGATGCAATTTGTGTGTTTCATCGTCAGTAAGAAGGTCCAAGGGATACAGTAAACCTGGAGTGATGCATCGGAATCTATAACTAGTGTCACAGGAATGGTTCAAAACATAGACAGTAAGAAGAGTCAGTCTTCTTGTACTTAAGTCGACATTGTGCCATTTCTATTTAATTCCGATGCAATTTCCGTGTTTCATCGTCAATGATAAGGTCCAAGGGATACAGTAAACCTGAGGTGAAGCATCGGAATCTATAGCTAGTATCACAGGAATGGTTCAAAACATAGGCAGTAAGAAGAGTCAGTCTTCATGCCCTTATGTCGGCATAGTGCCTTTTGTATTTAATTCCGATGCAATTTCTGTGTTTCATCGTCAATAAGAAGGTCCAAGGGATACAGTAAACCTGGAGTGTAGCATCGGAATCTATAACTAGTGTCACAGGAATGGTTCAAAACATAGACAGTAAGAAGAGTCAATCTTCGAGTACTTAAGTCGGCATTTTGCCTTTTGTATTTAATTCCGATGCATTTTCGGTGTTTTATCGTCAATAAGAAGTCCCAAGGGATACAGTAAACCTGAGGTGAAGCATCGGAATCTATAACTAGTGTCACAGGAATGGTTCAAAACATAGTCAGTAAGAAGAGTCAGTCTTCTTTTACTTAAGTCGGCATTGTACCTTTTCAAATTAATTCCGATGCAATTTCCTTGTTTCATCGTCAATAAGAAGGTCCAAGGGATACAGTAAACCTGAGGTGAAGCATCGGAATCTATAGCTAGTGTCACAGGAATGGTTCAAACATAGGCAGTAAGAAGAGTCAGTCTTCTTGCCCTTAAGTCGGCATAGTGCCTTTTGTATTTAATTCCGATGCAATTTCTGTGTTTCATCGTCAATAACAAGGACCAAGGGATACAGTAAACCTGGAGTGAAGCATCGGAATTTATAACTAGTGTCACAGGAATGGTTCAAAACATAGACAGTAAGAAGAGGCAGACTTCTTGTACATAAGTCGACTTTGTGCCTTTTCTATTTAATTCCGATGCAATTTCTGTGATGCATCGTCAATAAGAAGGTCAGAGGGATACAATAAACCTGGAGTGAAGCATCGGAATCTATAACTAGTGTCACTGGAATGGTTCAAAATATAGACAGTAAGAAGAGTCAGTCTTCTTGTACTTAAGTCGGCATTGTGCCTTTTCTATTTAATTCCCATGCAATTTCTGTGTTTCATCGTCAATAAGAAGGTCCAAAGCATACAGTAAACCTGAAGTGAAGCATCGGAATCTATAACCAGTGTCACAGGAATGGTTCAAAACATAGCCAGTAAGAAGATTCAGTCTTCTTGTACTTAAGTCGGCATTGTGCCTTTTCTATTAAATTCCGATGCAATTTGTGTGTCTCATCGTCAATAAGAACGTCCAAGGCATACAGTAAACCTGGAGTGATGCATCGGAATCTATAACTAGTGTCACAGGAATGGTTCAAAACATAGACAGTAAGAAGAGGTAGTCTTCTTGTACTTAAGTCGACATTGTGCCATTTCTATTTCATTCCGATACAATTTCCGTGTTTCATCGTCAATAAGATGGTCCAAGGGATACAGTAAACCTGAGGTGAAGCATCGGAATCTATAGCTAGTGTCACAGGAATGGTTAAAACATAGGCAGTAAGAAGAGTCAGTCTTCTTGCCCTTAAGTCGGCATAGTGCCTTTTGTATTTAATTCCGATGCAATTTCTGTGTTTCATCGTCAATAAGAAGGTCCAAGGGATACAGTAAACCTGGAGTGTAGCATCGGAATCTATAACTAGTGTCACAGGAATGGTTCAAAACATAGACAGTAAGAAGAGTCAGTCTTCGTATACTTAAGTCGGCATTTTGCCTTTTGTATTTAATTCCGATGCAATTTCGGTGTTTCATCGTCAATAAGAAGTTCCAAGGGATACAGTAAACCTGAGGTGAAGCATCGGAATCTATAACTAGTGTCACAGGAATGGTTCAAAACATAGTCAGTAAGAAGAGTCAGTCTTCTTGTACTTAAGTCGGAATTGTGCCTTTTCTATTTAATTCCGATGCAATTTCTGCGTTTCATCGGCAATAAGGTCAGAGGGATACAGTAAACCTGAAGTGAAGCATCGGAATCTAAAACTAGTGTCATAGCAATGGTTCAAAACATAGACAGTAGGACGAGTCAGTCTTCTTGTACTTCAGTCGGCATTGTGCCTTTTGTATTTAATTCCGATGCAATTTCTGTGTTTCATCGTCAATAATAAGGTCAGAGGGATACAGTAAAACTGAAGTAAAGCATCGGAATCAAAACTAGTTTCACAGGAATGGTTCAAAGCATAGTCAGTAAGAAGAGTCAGTCTTCTTGTACTTAAGTCGGCATTGTGCCTTTTCTATATAATTCCGATGCAATTTCTGTGTTTCATCGTCAATAAGAAGGTCCAAGTGATACAGTAAAATTGGAGTGAAGCATCGGAATCTATAAATAGTGTCACAGGAATGGTTCAAAACATAGACAGTAAGAAGAGTCAGTCTTCGTATACTTAAGTCGGCATTTTGCCTTTTGTATTTAATTCCGATGCAATTTCGGTGTTTCATCGTCAATAAGAAGTTCCAAGGGATACAGTAAACCTGAACTGAAGCATCGGAATCTATAACTGGTGTCACAGGAATGGTTCAAAACATTGACAGTAGGAAGAGTCAGTCTTCTTGTACTTAAGTCGGCATTTTGCCTTTTGTATTTAATTCCGAAGCAATTTCTGTGTTTCATCATCAATAAGAAGGTCCAAGGGATTGAGTAAACCTGAAGTGAAGCAACGGAATCTATAACTAGTGTCACGGGAATGTTTCAAATCATTGTCAATAAGAAGAGTCGGCCTTCATGTACTTAAGTCGGCATTGTGCCTTTTGTATTTAATTCCGATGAAATTTCTGTGTTTCATCGTCAATAAGATGGTTCAAGGGATACAGTAAACCTGAAGTGAAGCATCGGAATCCATAACTAGTGTCACAGGAATTTTTCGAATCGTAGACAGTAGGAAGAGTCACTGTTCTTGTACTTAAGTCGGCATTGTGCCTTTTCTATTAAATTCCGATGCAATTTCTGTGTTTCATCGTCAATACGAAGGTCAGAGGGATACAGTAAACCTGAAGTGAAGCATCTCAATCTATAACTAGTGTCACAGGAATGGTTCAAAACATAGTCAGTAAGAAGAGTCAGTCTTCTTGTACTTAATTCGGCATTTAGCCTTTCGTATTGAATTCCGATGCAATTTATGTGCTTCACCGACAATAAGAAGGTCAGAGGGATACAGTAAACCTGAAGTGAAGCATCGGAAACTATAACTAGTGCCACAGGAATGGTTCAAACGTAGACAGTAAGAAGAGTCAGTCTTCATGTACCTAAGTCGGCATTGTGGCTTTTGTATATAATTCCGATGCAATTTCTGTGTTTCATCGTCAATATGAAGGTCAGAGGTATACAGTAAACCGGAAGTGAAGCATCGGAATCTATAACTAGTGTCACAGGAATGGTTCAAAACATAGTCAGTAAGAAGAGTCAGTCTTCTTGTCCTTAAGTCGGCATTGTGCCTTTAGTATTTAATTCCGATTCAATTTCTGTGTTTCATCGTCAATAAGAAGGTCCAAGGGATACAGTAAACCTGGAGTGAAGCATCGGAATCTATAATTAGAGTCACAGTAGTGGTTCAAAACATAGACAGTAAGAAGAGTCAGTCATCTTGTACTTATTTCGGGATTGTGCCTTTTGTATTTAGTTCCGATGCAATTTCTGTTTTTCAATGTCAATAAGAAGGTCCAAGGGATACAGTAAACCTGGAGTGAAGCATTGGAATCTATAACTAGTGTCACAGGAATGGTTCAAAACATAGACAGTAAGAAAAGTCAGTCTTCGTGTACTTAAGTCGGCATTTTGCCTTTTGTATTTACTTCCGATGCAATTTCTGTGTTTCATCGTCAATAAGAAATTCCAAGGTTTACAGTAAACCTGAGGTGAAGCATCGGAATCTATAACTAGTGTCACAGGAATGGTTCAAAACATAGTCAGTAAGAAGAGTCAGTCTTCTTGTACTTCAGTCGGCATTGTACCTTTTCTATTTAATTCTGATGCAATTTCTGTGTTTCACCGTCAATAAGAAGGTCTAAGGGATACAATAAACCTGGAGAGAAGCATCGAAATCTATAACTAGTGTCACAGGAATGGTTCAAAGCGTAGACAGTAAGAAGAGTCAGACTTCTTGTACTTAAGTCGACATTGTGCCTTTTCTATTTAATTCCGATGCAATTTCTGTGTTTCATTGTCAATAAGAAGGTCAGAGGGATACAATAAACCTGAAGCTAAGCATCGGAATCTATAACTAGTGTCACAGGAATGGTTCAAAACAAAGTCAGTTAGAAGAGTCAGTCTTCTTGTCCTTAAGTCGGCATTGTGCCATTTACATTTAATTCCGATGCAATTTCTGTGTTTCATCGACAGTAAGAAGGTCCAAGGGATACAGTAAACCTGGAGTGAAGCATCGGAATCTATAACTAGTGTCACAGGATTGGCTCAAAACATAGACAGTAAGAAGAGTCAGTCTTCGTGTACTTAAGTCGGCGTTTTGCCTTTTGTATATAATTCCGATGCTATTGCTGTGTTTCATCGTCAATAACAAGGTCCATGGGATACAGTAAATCTGAACTGAAGCATCGGAATCTATAACTAGTGTCACGGGAATGGTTCAAAACATAGTCAGTAGGAACAGTCAGTCTTCTCGTTCTTTACTCGGCATTGTGCCTTTTATATTTAATTCCGATGCAATTTCTGTGATTCATCGTCAATACGAAGGCCCAAGGGTTACAGAAAACTGGAGTGAACCGTCGGACTCTATAACTAGTGTCACAGAAATGGTTCAAAACATAGACAGTAGAAGAGTCAGTCTTCTTGTACTTAAGTCGGCATTGTGCCTTTTGTATTTAATTCCGATGCAATTTCTGTGTTTCATCGTCAACAAGAAGGTCCAAGAGAAACAGTATACCTGAAGTGAAGCATCGGAATCTATAACTAGTGTCACAGGAATGGTTCAAAACATAGTCAGTAAGAAGAGTCAGTCTTCTTGTCCTTAAGTCGGCATTGTGCCTTTTGTATTTAATTCCGATACAATATCTGTGTTTCATCGGCAATAAGGTCAGAGGGATACAGTAAACCTGAAGTGAAGCTTCGGAATCTATAACTAGTGTCACAGGAATGGTTCAAAACATAGACAGTAGGAAGAATCAGTCTTCTTGTACTTAAGTCGGCATTGTGCCTTTTGTAATTAATTCCGATGCAATTTCTGTGTTTCATCGACAATAAGAAGGTCAGAGCGATACAGTAAACTAGAAGTGAAGCATCAGAATCCAAAACTAATGTCACAGGAATGGTTCAAAACATAGACAGTAGGAAGAGTCAGCCTTCTTGTACTTAAGTCGGCATTGTGCCTTTTGTATTTAATTCCGATGCAATTTCTGTATTTCATCGTCAATAAGAAAGTCAGAGGGATACAGTGAACCAGAAGTGAAGCATCAGAATCAATAACTAGTGTCACAGGAATGGTTCAAAACATAGTCAGTAAGAAGATTCAGTCTTCTTGTACTTAAGTCGGCTTTGTGCCTTTTGTATTTAATTCTGATGCAATTTTTGTGTTTCATCGTCAATAAGAAGGTCCAAGGGATACAGTAAACCTGCAGTGAAGCATCGGAATCTATAAGTAGTGTCACAGGGACGGTACAAAGCATAGACAGTAAGATGAGGTAGTATTCTTGTACTTAAGTCGGCATTGTGCTTTTTGTATTTATTTCCGATGCAATTTCTGTGTTTCATCGTCAATATGAAGGTCCAAGGGATACAGTAAACCTCAAGTGAAGCATCGGAATCTATAACTAATGTCACAGGAATGGTTCAAATTATAGTCAGTAGTAAGAGTCGGTCTTCATGTACTTAAGTCGGCATTGTGCCTTTTAATATGTAATTCCGATGCAATTTCAGTGTTTCATCGTCAATAAGAAGATAGAAGGGATACAGTAGACCTGAAGTGAAGCATCGGAATCCATGACTAGTGTCACAGGAATGGTTCAAACATAGACAGTAGGAAGAGTCAGTCTTCTTTTACTTATGTCGGCATTGTGCCTTTTCTATTTAATTCCGATGCAATTTCTGTGTTTCATCGACAATAATAAGATCCAAGGCATACAGTAAACCTGAAGTGAAGCATCGGAATCTATAACTAGTGTCACAGGAATGGTTCAAAACATAGCCAGTAAGAAGAGTCAGTCATCTTGTACTTAAGTCGGTATTGTGCCTTTTGTATTTAATTCCGATGCAATTTCTGTGATGCATCGTCAATAAGAAGGTCAGAGGGATACAATAAACCTGGAGTGAAGCATCGGAATCTATAACTAGTGTCACTGGAATGGTTCAAAATATAGACAGTAAGAAGCGTCAGTCTTCTTGTACTTAAGTCGGCATTGTGCCTTTTGTATTTACTTCCGATGAAATTTCTGTGTTTCATCGTCAATAAGAAGGTCCCAGGGATACAGTAAACCTTAAGTGAAGCATCAGAATCTATAACTAGTGTCACAAGAATGGTTCAAATCATAGACAGTAGGAAGGGTCAGTCTTCTTGTACTTAAGTCGGCATTGTGCCTTTCGTATTTAATTCCGATGCAATTTCTGTGTTTCATCGTCAATAAGATGGTCCAAGGGATACGGCAAACCTGGAGTGAAGCATCGGAATCTATAACTAGTGTCACAGGAATAGTTCAAAACATAGACAGTAAGAGGAGTCAGTCTTCTTGCCCTTAAGTCGGCATAGTGCCTTTTGTATTTAATTCCGATGCAATTTCTGTGTTTCATCGTCAATAACAAGGACCAAGGGATACAGTAAACCTGGAGTGAAGCATCGGAATTTATAACTAGTGTCACAGGAATGGTTCAAAACATAGACAGTAAGAAGAGGCAGACTTCTTGTACATAAGTCGACTTTGTGCCTTTTCTATTTAATTCCGATGCAATTTCTGTGATGCATCGTCAATAAGAAGGTCAGAGGGATACAATATACCTGGAGTGAAGCATCGGAATCTATAACTAGTGTCACTGGAATGCTTCAAAATATAGACAGTTAGAAGAGTCAGTCTTCTTGTACTTAAGTCGGCATTGTGCCTTTTCTATTTCATTCCCATGCAATTTCTGTGTTTCATCGTCAATAAGAAGGTCCAAAGCATACAGTAAACCTGAAGTGAAGCATCGGAATCTATAACCAGTGTCACAGGAATGGTTCAAAACATAGCCAGTAAGAAGAGTCAGTCTTCTTGTACTTAAGTCGGCATTGTGCCTTTTCTATTTAATTCCGATGCAATTTGTGTGTTTCATCGTCAATAAGAACGTCCAAGGCATACAGTAATCCTGGAGTGATGCATCGGAATCTATAACTAGTGTCACAGGAATGGTTCAAAACATAGACAGTAAGAAGAGTCAGTCTTCTTGTACTTAAGTCGACATTGTGCCATTTCTATTTCATTCCGATACAATTTCCGTGTTTCATCGTCAATAAGATGGTCCAAGGGATACAGTAAACCTGAGGTGAAGCATCGGAATCTATAGCTAGTGTCACAGGAATGGTTAAAACATAGGCAGTAAGAAGAGTCAGTCTTCTTGCCCTTAAGTCGGCATAGTGCCTTTTGTATTTAATTCCGATGTAATTTCTGTGTTTCATCGTCAATAAGAAGGTCCAAGGGATACAGTAAACCTGGAGTGTAGCATCGGAATCTATAACTAGTGTCACAGGAATGGTTCAAAACATAGACAGTAAGAAGAGTCAGTCTTCGTATACTTAAGTCGGCATTTTGCCTTTTGTATTTAATTCCGATGCAATTTCGGTGTTTCATCGTCAATAAGAAGTTCCAAGGGAAACAGTGAACCTGAGGTGAAGCATCGGAATCTATAACTAGTGTCACAGGAATGGTTCAAAACATAGTCAGTAAGAAGAGTCAGTCTTCTTGTACTTAAGTCGGCATTGTACGTTTTCTAATTAAATCCGATGCAATTTCCGTGTTTCATCGTCAATAAGAAGGTCCAAGGGATACAGTAAACCTGAGGTGAAGCATCGGAATCTATAGCTAGTGTCACAGGAATGGTTCAAAACATAGGCAGTAAGAAGAGTCAGTCTTTATGCCCTTAAGTCGGCATAGTGCCTTTTGTATTTAATTCCGATGCAATTTCTGTGTTTCATCGTCAATAACAAGGTCCAAGGGATACAGTAAACCTGGAGTGAAGCATCGGAATCTATAACTAGTGTCACAGGAATCGTTCAAAACGTAGACAGTAAGAAGAGTCAGACTTCTTGTACTTAAGTCGACATTGTGCCGTTTCTATTTAATTCGGATACAATTTCTGTGTTTCATTGTCAATAAGAAGGTCAGAGGGATACAATAAACCTGAAGTGAAGCATCGGAATCTATAACTAGTGTCACAGGAATGGTTCAAACATAGACAGTAAGAAGAGTCAGTCTTCTTGTACTTAAGTCGGCATTGTGCCTTTTGTATTTAATTCCGATGAAATTTCTGTGTTTCATCGTCAATAAGATGGTTCAAGGGATACAGTAAACCTGAAGTGAAGCATCGGAATCCATAACTAGTGTCACAGGAATTTTTCGAATCGTAGACAGTAGGAAGAGTCAGTGTTCTTGTACTTAAGTCGGCATTGTGCCTTTTCTATTAAATTCCGATGCAATTTCTGTGTTTCATCGTCAATACGAAGGTCAGAGGGATACAGTAAACCTGAAGTGAAGCATCTCAATCTATAACTAGTGTCACAGGAATGGTTCAAAACATAGTCAGTAAGAAGAGTCAGTCTTCTTGTACTTAATTCGGCATTTAGCCTTTCGTATTGAATTCCGATGCAATTTATGTGCTTCACCGACAATAAGAAGGTAAGAGGGATACAGTAAACCTGAAGTGAAGCATCGGAATCTATAACTAGTGCCACAGGAATGGTTCAAACGTAGACAGTAAGAAGAGTCAGTCTTCATGTACCTAAGTCGGCATTGTGGCTTTTGTATATAATTCCGATGCAATTTCTGTGTTTCATCGTCAATATGAAGGTCAGAGGTATACAGTAAACCGGAAGTGAAGCATCGGAATCTATAACTAGTGTCACAGGAATGGTTCAAAACATAGTCAGTAAGAAGAGTCAGTCTTCTTGTCCTTAAGTCGGCATTGTGCCTTTAGTATTTAATTCCGATTCAATTTCTGTGTTTCATCGTCAATAAGAAGGTCCAAGGGATACAGTAAACCTGGAGTGAAGCATCGGAATCTATAATTAGAGTCACAGTAGTGGTTCAAAACATAGACAGTAAGAACAGTCAGTCATCTTGTACTTATTTCGGGATTGTGCCTTTTGTATTTAGTTCCGATGCAATTTCTGTTTTTCAATGTCAATAAGAAGGTCCAAGGGATACAGTAAACCTGGAGTGAAGCATCGGAATCTATAACTAGTGTCACAGGAATGGTTCAAAACATAGACAGTAAGAAAAGTCAGTCTTCGTGTACTTAAGTCAGCATTTTGCCTTTTGTATTTACTTCCGATGCAATTTCTGTGTTTCATCGTCAATAAGAAATTCCAAGGTTTACAGTAAACCTGAGGTGAAGCATCGGAATCTATAACTAGTGTCACAGGAATGGTTCAAAACATAGTCAGTAAGAAGAGTCAGTCTTCTTGTACTTAAGTCGGCATTGTACCTTTTCTATTTAATTCTGATGCAATTTCTGTGTTTCATCGTCAATAAGAAGGTCTAAGGGATACAATAAACCTGGAGAGAAGCATCGAAATCTATAACTAGTGTCACAGGAATGGTTCAAAGCGTAGACAGTAAGAAGAGTCAGACTTCTTGTACTTAAGTCGACATTGTGCCTTTTCTATTTAATTCCGATGCAATTTCTGTGTTTCATTGTCAATAAGAAGGTCAGAGGGATACAATAAACCTGAAGCTAAGCATCGGAATCTATAACTAGTGTCACAGGAATGGTTCAAAACAAAGTCAGTTAGAAGAGTCAGTCTTCTTGTCCTTAAGTCCGCATTGTGCCATTTACATTTAATTCCGATGCAATTTCTGTGTTTCATCGACAGTAAGAAGGTCCAAGGGATACAGTAAACCTGGAGTGAAGCATCGGAATCTATAACTAGTGTCACAGGATTGGTTCAAAACATAGACAGTAAGAAGAGTCAGTCTTCGTGTACTTAAGTCGGCGTTTTGCATTTTGTATATAATTCCGATGCTATTGCTGTGTTTCATCGTCAATAACAAGGTCCATGGGATACAGTAAATCTGAAGTGAAGCATCGGAATCTATAACTAGTGTCACGGGAATGGTTCAAAACATAGTCAGTAGGAACAGTCAGTCTTCTCGTACTTTACTCGGCATTGTGCCTTTTATATTTAATTCCGATGCAATTTCTGTGATTCATCGTCAATAAGAAGGCCCAAGGGTTACAGAAAACTGGAGTGAACCGTCGGACTCTATAACTAGTGTCACAGAAATGGTTCAAAACATAGACAGTAGAAGAGTCAGTCTTCTTGTACTTAAGTCGGCATTGTGCCTTTTGTATTTAATTCCGATGCAATTTCTGTGTTTCATCGTCAACAAGAAGGTCCAAGAGAAACAGTATACCTGAAGTGAAGCATCGGAATCTATAACTAGTGTCACAGGAATGGTTCAAAACATAGTCAGTAAGAAGAGTCAGTCTTCTTGTCCTTAAGTCGGCATTGTGCCTTTTGTATTTAATTCCGATCCAATATCTGTGTTTCATCGGCAATAAGGTCAGAGGGATACAGTAAACCTGAAGTGAAGCTTCGGAATCTATAACTAGTGTCACAGGAATGGTTCAAAACATAGACAGTAGGAAGAATCAGTCTTCTTGTACTTAAGTCGGCATTGTGCCTTTTGTAATTAATTCCGATGCAATTTCTGTGTTTCATCGACAGTAAGAAGGTCAGAGCGATACAGTAAACTAGAAGTGAGGCATCAGAATCCAAAACTAATGTCACAGGAATGGTTCAAAACATAGACAGTAGGAAGAGTCAGCCTTCTTGTACTTAAGTCGGCATTGTGCCTTTTGTATTTAATTCCGATGCAATTTCTGTATTTCATCGTCAATAAGAAAGTCAGAGGGATACAGTGAACCAGAAGTGAAGCATCAGAATCAATAACTAGTGTCACAGGAATGGTTCAAAACATAGTCAGTAAGAAGATTCAGTCTTCTTGTACTTATGTCGGCTTTGTGCCTTTTGTATTTAATTCTGATGCAATTTTTGTGTTTCATCGTCAATAAGAAGGTCCAAGGGATACAGTAAACCTGCAGTGAAGCATCGGAATCTATAAGTAGTGTCACAGGGACGGTACAAAGCATAGACAGTAAGATGAGTCAGTCTTCTTGTACTTAAGTCGGCATTGTGCTTTTTGTATTTATTTCCGATGCAATTTCTGTGTTTCATCGTCAATATGAAGGTCCAAGGGATACAGTAAACCTCAAGTGAAGCATCGGAATCTATAACTAATGTCACAGGAATGGTTCAAATCATAGTCAGTAGTAAGAGTCGGTCTTCATGTACTTAAGTCGGCATTGTGCCTTTTAATATGTAATTCCGATGCAATTTCAGTGTTTCATCGTCAATAAGAAGGTAGAAGGGATACAGTAGACCTGAAGTGAAGCATCGGAATCCATGACTAGTATCACAGGAATGGTTCAAACATAGACAGTAGGAAGAGTCAGTCTTCTTTTACTTAAGTCGGCATTGTGCCTTTTCTATTTAATTCCGATGCAATTTCTGTGTTTCATCGACAATAATAAGATCCAAGGCATACAGTAAACCTGAAGTGAAGCATCGGAATCTATAACTAGTGTCACAGGAATGGTTCAAAACATAGCCAGTAAGAAGAGTCAGTCTTCTTGTACTTAAGTCGGTATTGTGCCTTTTGTATTTAATTCCGATGCAATTTCTGTGATGCATCGTCAATAAGAAGGTCAGAGGGATACAATAAACCTGGAGTGAAGCATCGGAATCTATAACTAGTGTCACTGGAATGGTTCAAAATATAGACAGTAAGAAGCGTCAGTCTTCTTGTACTTAAGTCGGCATTGTGCCTTTTGTATTTACTTCCGATGAAATTTCTGTGTTTCATCGTCAATAAGAAGGTCCCAGGGATACAGTAAACCTTAAGTGAAGCATCAGAATCTATAACTAGTGTCACAAGAATGGTTCAAATCATAGACAGTAGGAAGGGTCAGTCTTCTTGTACTTAAGTCGGCATTGTGCCTTTCGTATTTAATTCCGATGCAATTTCTGTGTTTCATCGTCAATAAGATGGTCCAAGGGATACGGCAAACCTGGAGTGAAGCATCGGAATCTATAACTAGTGTCACAGGAATAGTTCAAAACATAGACAGTAAGAGGAGTCAGTCTTCTTGTCCTTAAGTCGCCTTTGTGCCACTACTATTTAATTCCGATGCAATTTCTGTGTTTCATCGTCAATAAGAAATACAGAGGGATACAATAAGCCTGAAGTGAAGCATCAGAATCTATAACTAGTGTCACAGGAATGGTTCAAAACAAAGTCAGTAAGAAGAGTCAGTCTTCTTGTCCTTAAGTCGGCATTGTGCCTTTTGCATTTAATTCCGATGAAATTTCTGTGTTTCGTCGTCAATAAGAAGGTCCAAGGGATACAGTAAACCTCAAGTGAAGCATCGGAATCTATAACTAGTGTCACAGGAATGGTTCAAATCATAGTCAGTAGTAAGAGTCGGTCTTCATGTACTTAAGTCGGCATTGTGCCTTTTAATATGTAATTCCGATGCAATTTCAGTGTTTCATCGTCAATAAAAAGGTAGAAGGGATACAGTAAACTTGAGGTGAAGCATCGGAATCTATAACTAGTGTCACAGGAATGGTTCAAAACATAGGCAGTAAGAAGAGTCAGTCTTCTTGTACTTAAGTCGGCATTGTACCTTTTCTATTTAATTCTGATGCAATTTCTGTGTTTCATCGTCAATAACAAGGTCCAAGGGATACAGTAAACCTGGAGTGAAGCTTCGGAATCTGGAACTAGTGTCAATGGAATGGTTCAAAACATAGTCAGTAAGAAGAGTCAGTCTTCTTGTACTTACGTCGGCATTGTGCCTTTTGTATTTAATTTCGATGCAATTTCTGTGTTTCATCGTCAATAAGAAGGTCGGAGGGATACAGTAAACCTGAAGTGAAGCATCGGAATCTATAGCTAGTGTCACAGGAATGGTTCAAATCATAGACAGTAGTAAGAGTCAGTCTTCTTGTACTTAAGTCGGCATTGTGTCTTTTGTATTTAATTCCGATGCAATTTCTGTGTTTCGTCATCAATAAAAAGGTCAGAGGGATACAGTAAACCTGAAGTGAGGCATCGGAATCCAAAACTAGTGTCACAGGAATGGTTCAAAACATAGACAGTAGGAAGAGTCAGTCTTCTTGTACGTAAGTCGGCATTGTGCCTTTTGTATTTAATTCCGATGCAATTTCTGTGTTTCATCGTCAAAAAGATGGTACAAGCGATACAGTAAACCTGGAGAGAAGCATCGGAATCTATAACTTGTGTCACAGGAATGGTTCAAAACGTACACAGTAAGAAGAGTCAGACTTCTTGTATTTAAGTCGACATTGTGCCTTTTCTATTTAATTCCGATGCAATTTCTGTGTTTCATCGTCAATATGAAGATCAGAGGTGTACAGTAAACCGGAAGTGAAGCATCGGAATCTATAACTAGTGTCACAGGAATGGTTCATAACATAGTCAGTACGAAGAGTCAGTCTTCTTGTACTTAAGTCGGCATTGTACCTTTTCTATTTAATTCTGATGCAATTTCTGTGTTTCATCGTCAATAAGAAGGTCCAAGGGATACAATAAACCTGGAGAGAAGCATCGAAACCTATAACTAGTGTCACAGGAATGGTTCAAAACGTAGACAGTAAGAAGAGTCAGACTTCTTGTACTTAAGTCGACATTGTGCCTTTTCTATTTAATTCCGATGCAATTTCTGTGTTTCATTGTCAATAAGAAGGTCAGAGGGATACAATAAACCTGAAGTGAAGCATCGGAATCTATAACTAGTGTCACAGGAATGGTTCAAAACAAAGTCAGTAAGAAGAGTCAGTCTTCTTGTCCTTAAGTCGGCATTGTGCCATTTGCATTTAATTCCGATGCAATTTCTGTGTTTCATCGTCAGTAAGAAGGTCCAAGTGATGCAGTAAACCTGGAGTGAGGCATCGGAATCTATAACTAGTGTCACAGGATTGGTTCAAAACAAAGACAGTAAGAAGAGTCAGTCTTCGTGTACTTAAGTCGGCATTTTGCCTTTTGTATTTAATTCCGATGCAATTGCTGTGTTTCATCGTCAATAACAAGGTCCATGGGATACAGTAAACCTGAAGTGAAGCATCGGAATCTATAACTAGTGTCACAGGAATGGTTCAAAACATAGTCAGTCAGAAGAGTCAGTCTTCTTGTACTTTACTCGGCATTGTGCCTTTTATATTTAATTCCGATGCAATTTCTGTGATTCATCGTCAATAAGTAGGCCGAAGGGTTACAGAAAACTGGAGTGAAGCATCGGACTCTATAACTAGTGTCACAGAAATGGTTCAAAACATAGACAGTAAAAGAGTCAGTCTTCTTGTACTTAAGTCAGCATTGTGCCTGTTGTATTTAATTCCGATGCAATTGCTGTGTTGCATCGTCATTAAGAAGGTCCAAGAGAAACAGTATACCTGAAGTGAAGCATCGGAATCTATAACTAGTGTCACAGGAATGGTTCAAAACATAGTCAGTAAGAAGAGTCAGTCTTCTTGTCCTTAAGTCGGCATTGTGCCTTTTGTATTTAATTCCGATCCAATTTCTGTGTTTCATCGGCAATAAGATCAGAGGGATACAGTAAACCTGAAGTGAGGCTTCGGAATCTATAAGTAGTGTCACAGGAATGGTTCAAAACGTAGACAGTAAGAAGAGTCAGACTTCTTGTACTTAAGTCGACATTGTGTCTTTTCTATTTAATTCCGATGCAATTTCTGTGTTTCATCGTCAATATGAAGATCAGAGGTGTACAGTAAACCGGAAGTGAAGCATCGGAATCTATAACTAGTGTCACAGGAATGGTTCAAAACATAGTCAGTAAGAAGAGTCAGTCTTCTTGTCCTTAAGTCGGCATTGTGACTTTAGTATTTAATTCCGATTCAATTTCTGTGTTTCATCGTCAATAAGAAGGTCCAAGGGATACAGTAAACCTGGCGTGAAGCATCGGAATCTATAATTAGAGTCACAGTAGTGGTCAAAACATAGACAGTAAGAAGAGTCAGTCATCTTGTACTTATTTCGGGATTGTGCCTTTTGTATTTAGTTCCGATGTAATTTCTGTTTTTCATCTTCAATAAGAAGGTCCAAGGGATACAGTAAACGTGGAGTGAAGCATCGGAATCTATAACTAGTGTCACAGGAATGGTTCAAAAACATAGACAGTAAGAAAAGTCAGTCTTCGTGTACTTAAGTCGGCATTTAGCCTTTTGTATTTACTTCCGATGCAATTTCTGTGATTCATCTTCAATAAGAAAATCCAAGGTTTACAGTAAACCTGAGGTGAAGCATCGGAATCTATAACTAGTGTCACAGCAATGGTTCAAAACATAGTCAGTACGAAGAGTCAGTCTTCTTGTACTTAAGTCGGCATTGTACCTTTTCTATTTAATTCTGATGCAATTTCTGTGTTTCATCGTCAATAAGAATGTCCAAGGGATACAATAAACCTGGAGAGAAGCATCGAAACCTATAACTAGTGTCACAGGAATGGTTCAAAACGTAGACATTAAGAAGAGTCAGACTTCTTGTACTTAAGTCGACATTGTGCCTTTTGTATTTAATTCCGATGCAATTTCTGTGTTTCATTGTTAATAAGAAGGTCAGAGGCATACAATAAACCTGAAGTGAAGCATCGGAATCTATAACTAGTGTCACAGGAATGGTTCAAAACAAAGTCAGTAAGACGAGTCAGTCTTCTTGTCCTTAAGTCGGCATTGTGCCATTTGCATTTAATTCCGATGCAATTTCTGTGTTTCATCGTCAGTAAGAAGGTCCAAGTGATGCAGTAAACCTGGAGTGAGGCATCGGAATCTATAACTAGTGTCACAGGATTGGTTCAAAACAAAGACAGTAAGAAGAGTCAGTCTTCGTGTACTTAAGTCGGCATTTTGCCTTTTGTATTTAATTCCGATGCAATTGCTGTGTTTCATCGTCAATAACAAGGTCCATGGGATACAGTAAACCTGAAGTGAAGCATCGGAATCTATAACTAGTGTCACAGGAATGGTTCAAAACATAGTCAGTCAGAAGAGTCAGTCTTCTTGTACTTTACTCGGCATTGTGCATTTTATATTTAATTCCGATGCAATTTCTGTGATTCATCGTCAATAAGTAGGCCGAAGGGTTACAGAAAACTGGAGTGAAGCATCGGACTCTATAACTAGTGTCACAGAAATGGTTCAAAACATAGTCAGTAGAAGAGTCAGTCTTCTTGTACTTAAGTCGGCATTGTGCCTGTTGTATTTAATTCCGATGCAATTGCTGAGTTGCATTGTCATTAAGAAGGTCCAAGAGAAACAGTATACCTGAAGTGAAGCATCGGAATCTATAACTAGTGTCACAGGAATGGTTCAAAACATAGTCAGTAGGAAGAATCAGTCTTCTTGTACTCAAGTCGGCATTGTGCCTTCTGTAATTAATTCCGATGCAATTTCTGTGTTTCATCGACAACAAGAAGGTCAGAGCGATACAGTAAACTTGAAGTGAAGCATCGGAATCCAAAACTAATGTCACAGGAATTGTTCAAAACATAGACAGTAGGTAGAGGCAGTCTTCTTGTACTTAAGTCGGCATTGTGCCTTTTGTATTTAATTCCGATGCAATTTCTTTGTTTCATCGTCAATAAGAAAGACAGAGGGATACTGTAAACCAGATGTGAAGCATCAGAATCAATAACTAGTGTCACAGGAATGGTTCAAAACATAGTCAGTAAGAAGATTCAGTCTTCTTGTACTTAAGTCGGCATTGTGCCTTTTGTATTTAATTCTGATGCAATTTCTGTGTTTCATCGTCAATAAGAAGGTCCAAGGGGTATAGTAAACCTCAAGTGAAGCATCGGAATCTATAACTAGTGTCACAGGAATGGTTCAAATCATAGTCAGTAGTAAGAGTCTGTCTTCATGTACTTAAGTCGGCATTGCGCCTTTTAATATGTAATTCCGATGCAATTTCAGTGTTTCATCGTCAATAAGAAGGTAGAAGTGATACAGTAGACCTGAAGTGAAGCATCGGAATCTATAACTAGTGTCACAGGAATGGTTCAAACATAAACAGTAGGAAGAGTCAGTCTTCTTGTACTTAAGTCGGCATTGTGCCTTTTCTATTTAATTCCGATGCAATTTCTGTGTTTCATCGTCAATAAGAAGGTCCAAAGCATACTGTAAACCTGAAGTGAAGCATCGGAATCTATAACCAGTGTCACAGGAATGGTTCAAAACATAGACAGTAAGAAGAGTCAGACTTCTTGTACATAAGTCGACTTTGTGCCTTTTCTATTTAATTCCGATGCAATTTCGGTGTTTCATCGTCAATAAGAAGTTCCAAGGGATACAGTAAACCTGAGGTGAAGCATCGGAATCTATAACTAGTGACACAGGAATGGTTCAAACATAGTCAGTAAGAAGAGTCAGTCTTCTTGTACTTAAGTCGGCATTGTACGTTTTCTAATTAATTCCGATGCAATTTCCGTGTTTCATCGTCAATAAGAAGGTCCAAGGGATACAGTAAACCTGAGGTGAAGCATCGGAATCTATAGCTAGTGTCACAGGAATGGTTCAAATCATAGGCAGTAAGAAGAGTCAGTCTTTTTGCCCTTAAGTCGACATAGTGCCTTTTGTATTTAATTCCGATGCAATTTCTGTGTTTCATCGTCAATAACAAGGTCCAAGGGATACAGTAAACCTGGAGTGAAGCATCGGAATCTATAACTAGTGTCACAGGAATCGTTCAAAACGTAGACAGTAAGAAGAGTCAGACCTCTTGTACTTAAGTCGACATTGTGCCTTTTCTATTTAATTCCGATGCAATTTCTGTGTTTCATTGTCAATAAGAAGGTCAGAGGGATACAATAAACCTGAAGTGAAGCATCGGAATCTATAACTAGTGTCACAGGAATGGTTCAAAACAAATTCAGTAAGAAGAGTCAGTCTTCTTGTCCTTAAGTCGGCATTGTGCCATTTGCATTTAATTCCGATGCAATTTCTGTGTTTCATCGTCAGTGAGAAGGTCCAAGGGATACAGTAAACCTGGAGTGAAGCATCGGAATCTATAACTAGTGTCACAGGATTGGTTCAAAACGTAGACAGTAAGAAGAGTCAGTCTTCGTGTACTTAAGTCGGCATTTTGCCTTTTGTATTTAATTCCGATGCAATTGCTTTGTTTCATCGTCAATAACAAGGTCCATGGGATACAGTAAACCTGAAGTGAAGCATCGGAAACTATAACTAGTGTCACAGGAATGGTTCAAAACATAGTCAGTAAGAAGAGTCAGTCTTCTTGTACTTTACTCGGCATTGTGCCTTTTGTATTTAATTCCGATGCAATTTCTGTGTTTCATCGTCAATAAGAAGGTCCAAGAGAAACAGTATACCTGAAGTGAAGCATCGGAATCTATAACTAGTGTCACAGGAATGGTTCAAACATAGTCAGTAAGAAGAGTCAGTCTTCTTGTCCTTAAGTCGGCATTTTGCCTTTTGTATTTAATTCCGATGCAATTTCGGTGTTTCATCGTCAATAAGAAGTTCCAAGGGATACAGTAAACCTGAGGTGAAGCATCGGAATCTATAACTAGTGACACAGGAATGGTTCAAAACATAGTCAGTAAGAAGAGTCAGTCTTCTTGTACTTAAGTCGGCATTGTACGTTTTCTAATTAATTCCGATGCAATTTCCGTGTTTCATCGTCAATAAGAAGGTCCAAGGGATACAGTAAACCTGAGGTGAAGCATCGGAATCTGTAGCTAGTGTCACAGGAATGGTTCAAAACATAGGCAGTAAGAAGAGTCAGTCTTTTTGCCCTTAAGTCGGCATAGTGCCTTTTGTATTTAATTCCGATGCAATTTCTGTGTTTCATCGTCAATAACAAGGTCCAAGGGATACAGTAAACCTGGAGTGAAGCATCGGAATCTATAACCAGTGTCACAGGAATCGTTCAAAACGTAGACAGTAAGAAGAGTCAGACTTCTTGTACTTAAGTCGACATTGTGCCTTTTCTATTTAATTCCGATGCAATTTCTGTGTTTCATCGGCAATAAGATCAGAGGGATACAGTAAACCTGAAGTGAAGCTTCGGAATCTATAACTAGTGTCACAGGAATGGTTCAAAACATAGACAGTAGGAAGAATCAGTCATCTTGTACTTAAGTCGGCATTGTGCCTTTTGTAATTAATTCCGATGCAATTTCTGTGTTTCATCGACAATAAGAAAGTCAGAGCGATACAGTAAACTTGAAGTGAAGCATCGGAATCCAAAACTAATGTCACAGGAATGGTTCAAAACATAGACAGTAGGAAGAGTCAGTCTTCTTGTACTTAAGTCGGCATTGTGCTGTTTGTATTTAATTCTGATGCAATTTCTGTGTTTCATCGTCAATAACAAGGTCCAAGGGATACAGTAAACCTGCAGTGAAGCATCGTAATCTATAAGTAGTGTCACAGGGACGGTACAAAACATAGATAGTAAGATGAGTCAGTATTCTTGTACTTAAGTCGGCATTGTGTTTTTGTATTTTTTTCCGATGCAATTTCTGTGTTTCATCGTCAATAACAAGGTCCAAGGGATACAGTAAACCTCAAGTGAAGCGTCGGAATCTATAACAAGTGTAACAGGAATGGTTCAAATCATAGTCAGTAGTAAGAGTCGGTCTTCATGTACTTAAGTCGGCATGATGCCTTTTAATATGTAATTCCGATGCAATTTCAGTGTTTCATCGTCAATAAGAAGGTAGAAGTGATACAGTAGACCTGAAGTGAAGCATCGGAATCTATAACTAGTGTCACAGGAATGGTTCAAACATAGACAGTAGGAAGAGTCAGTCTTCTTGTACTTAAGTCGGCATTGTGCCTTTTCTATTTAATTCCGATGCAATTTCTGTGTTTCATCGTCAATAAGAAGGTCCAAGGCATACAGTAAATCTGAAGTGAGGCATCGGAATCTATAACCAGTGTAACAGGAATGGTTCAAATCATAGCCAGTAAGAGGAGTCAGTCTTCTTGTACTTAAGTCGGCATTGTGCCTTTTCTATTTAATTCCGATGCAATTTGTGTGTTTCATCGTCAATAAGAAGGTCCAAGGGATTCAGTAAACCTGGAGTGATGCATCGGAATCTTTAACTAGTGTCACAGGAATGGTTCAAAACATAGACAGTAAGAAGAGTCAGTCTTCTTGTACTTAAGTCGACATTGTGCCATTTCTATTTAATTCCGATGCAATATCCGTGTTTCTTCGTCAATAAGAAGGTCCAAGGGATACAGTAAACCTGAGGTGAAGCATTGGAATCTATAGCTAGTGTCACAGGAATGGTTCAAAACATAGGCAGTAAGAAGAGTCAGTCTTCTTGCCTTTAAATCGGCATAGTGCCTTTTGTATTTAATTCCGATGCAATTTCTGTGTTTCATCGTCAATAAGAAGGTCCAAGGGATACAGTAAACCTGGAGTGTACCATCGGAATCTATAACTAGTGTCACAGGAATGGTTCAAAACATAGACAGTAAGAAGAGTCAATCTTTGTATACTTAAGTCGGCATTTTGCATTTTGTATTTAATTCCGATGCAATTTCGGTGTTTCATCGTCAATAAGAAGTTCCAAGGGATACAGTAAACCTGAGGAGAAGCATCGGAATCTATAACTAGTGTCACAGGAATGGTTCAAAACATAGTCAGTAAGAAGAGTCAGTCCTCTTGTACTTAAGTCGGCATTGTACCCTTTCTAATTAATTCCGATGCAATTTCCGTGTTTCATCGTCAATAAGAAGATCCAAGGGACACAGTAAACCTGAGGTGAAGCATCGGAATCTATAGCTAGTGTCACAGGAATGGTTCAAAGTATAGGCAGTAAGAAGAGTCAGTCTTCTTTCCCTTAAGTCGGCATAGTGCCATTTGTATTTAATTCCGATGCAATTTCTGTGTTTCATCGTCAATAACAAGGTCCAAGGGATACAGTAAACCTGGAGTGAAGCATCGGAATCTATAACTAGTGTCACAGGAATGGTTCAAAACATAGACAGTAAGAAGAGTCAGACTTCTTGTACATAAGTCGAGTTTGCGCCTTTTCTATTTAATTCCGATGCAATTTCTGTGATGCACCGTCAATAAGAAGGTCAGAGGGATACAATAAACCTGGAGTGAAGCATCGGAATCTATAACTAGTGTCACTGGAATGGTTCAAAATATAGACAGTAAGAAGAGTCAGTCTTCTTGTATTTAAGTCGGCATTGTGCCTTTTGTATTTAATTCCGATGAAATTTCTGTGTTTCATCGTCAATAAGAAGGTCCAAGGGATACAGTAAACCTGAAGTGAAGCATCGGAATCTATAACTAGTGTCACAGGAATGGTTCAAAACAAAGTCAGTAAGAAGAGTCAGTCTTCTTGTCCTTATGTCGGCATTGTGCCATTTGCATTTAATTCCGATGCAATTTCTGTGTTTCATCGTCAGTAAGAAGGTCCAAGGGATGCAGTAAACCAGGAGTGAAGCATCGGAATCTATAACTAGTGTCACAGGATTGGTTCAAAACGTAGACAGTAAGAAGAGTCAGTCTTCGTGTACTTAAGTCGGCATTTTGCCTTTTGTACTTAATTCCGATGCAATTGCTATGTTTCATCGTCAATAACAAGGTCCATGGGATACAGTAAACCTGAAGTGAAGCATCGGAAACTATAACTAGTGTCACAGGAATGGTTCAAAACATAGTCAGTAAGAAGAGTCAGTCTTCTTGTACTTTACTCGGCATTGTGCCTTTTATATTTAATTCCGATGCAATTTCTGTGATTCAAAGTCAATAAGAAGGCCCAAGGGTTACAGAAAACTGGAGTGAAGCATCGGACTCTATAACTAGTATCACAGAAATGGTTCAAAACATAGACAGTAGAAGAGTCAGTCTTCTTGTACTTACGTCGGCATTGTGCCTTTTGCATTTAATTCTGATGCAATTTCTGTGTTTCATCGTCAATAAGAAGGTCCAAGGGATACAGTAAACCTGCAGTGAAGCATCGTAATCTATAAGTAGTGTCACAGGGACGGTACAAAACATAGACAGTAAGATGAGTCAGTATTCTTGTACTTAAATCGGCATTGTGCTTTTTGTATTTTTATCCGATGCAATTTCTGTGTTTCATCGTCAATAACAAGATCCAACGGATACAGTAAACCTCAAGTGAAGCGTCGGAATCTATAACAAGTGTAACAGGAATGGTTCAAATCATAGTCAGTAGTAAGAGTCGGTCTTCATGTACTTAAGTCGGCATGATGCCTTTTAATATGTAATTCCGATGCAATTTCAGTGTTTCATCGTCAATAAGAAGGTAGAAGTGATACAGTAGACCTGAAGTGAAGCATCGGAATCTATAACTAGTGTCACAGGAATGGTTCAAACATAGACAGTAGGAAGAGTCAGTCTTCTTGTACTTAAGTCGGCATTGTGCCTTTTCTATTTAATTCCGATGCAATTTTTGTGTTTCATCGTCAATAAGAAGGTCCAAGGCATACAGTAAATCTGAAGTGAAGCATCGGAATCTATAACCAGTGAAACAGGAATGGTTCAAAACATAGCCAGTAAGAGGAGTCAGTCTTCTTGTACTTAAGTCGGCATTGTGCCTTTTCTATTTAATTCCGATGCAATTTGTGTGTTTCATCGTCAATAAGAAGGTCCAAGGGATTCAGTAAACCTGAGGAGAAGCATCGGAATCTATAACTACTGTCACAGGAATGGTTCAAAACATAGTCAGTAAGAAGAGTCAGTCCTCTTGTACTTAAGTCGGCATTGTGCCATTTCTATTTAATTCCGATGCAATATCCGTGTTTCATCGTCAATAAGAAGATCCAAGGGATACAGTAAACCTGAGGTGAAGCATCGGAATCTATAGCTAGTGTCACAGGAATGGTTCAAAGTATAGGCAGTAAGAAGAGTCAGTCTTCTTTCCCTTAAGTCGGCATAGTGCCATTTGTATTTAATTCCGATGAAATTTCTGTGTTTCATCGTCAATAAGAAGGTCCAAGGGATACAGTAAACCTGAAGTGAAGCATCGGACTCTATAACTAGTGTCACAGGAATGGTTCAAAACAAAGTCAGTAAGAAGAGTCAGTCTTCTTGTCCTTAAGTCGGCATTGTGCCATTTGCATTTATTTCCGATGCAATTTCTGTGTTTCATCGTCAGTAAGAAGGTCCAAGGGATACAGTAAACCTGGAGTGAGCATCGGAATCTATAACTAGTGTCACAGGATTGGTTCAAAACGTAGACAGTAAGAAGAGTCAGTCTTCGTGTACTTAAGTCGGCATTTTGCCTTTTGTACTTAATTCCGATGCAATTGCTGTGTTTCATCGTCAATAACAAGGTCCATGGGATACAGTAAACCTGAAGTGAAGCATCGGAAACTATAACTAGTGTCACAGGAATGGTTCAAAACATAGTCAGTAAGAAGAGTCAGTCTTCTTGTACTTTACTCGGCATTGTGCCTTTTATATTTAATTCCGATGCAATTTCTGTGATTCAAAGTCAATAAGAAGGCCCAAGGGTTACAGAAAACTGGAGTGAAGCATCGGACTCTATAACTAGTATCACAGAAATGGTTCAAAACATAGACAGTAGAAGAGTCAGTCTTCTTGTACTTACGTCGGCATTGTGCTTTTTGTATTTAATTCCGATGCAATTTCTGTGTTTCATCGTCAATAAGAATTTCCAAGAGAAACAGTATACCTGAAGTGAAGCATCGGAATCTATAACTAGTGTCACAGGAATGGTTCTAACATAGTCAGTAAGAAGAGTCAGTCTTCTTGTCCTTAAGTCAGCATTTTGCCTTTTGTATTTAATTCCGATGCAATTTCGGTGTTTCATCGTCAATAAGAAGTTCCAAGCGATACAGTAAACCTGAGGTGAAGCATCGGAATCTATAACTAGTGACACAGGAATGGTTCAAAACATAGTCAGTAAGAAGAGTCAGTCTTCTTGTACTTAAGTCGGCATTGTACGTTTTCTAATTAATTCCGATGCAATTTCCGTGTTTCATCGTCAATAAGAAGGTCCAAGGGATACAGTAAACCTGAGGTGAAGCATCGGAATCTATAGCTAGTGTCACAGGAATGGTTCAAAACATAGGCAGTAAGAAGAGTCAGTCTTTTTGCCCTTAAGTCGGCATAGTGCCTTTTGTATTTAATTCCGATGCAATTTCTGTGTTTCATCGTCAATAACAAGGTCCAAGGGATACAGTAAACCTGGAGTGAAGCATCGGAATCTATAACTAGTGTCACAGGAATCGTTCAAAACGTAGACAGTAAGAAGAGTCAGACTTCTTGTACTTAAGTCGACATTGTGCCTTTTCTATTTAATTCCGATGCAATTTCTGTGTTTCATCGGCAATAAGATCAGAGGGATACAGTAAACCTGAAGTGAAGCTTCGGAATCTATAACTAGTGTCACAGGAATGGTTCAAAACATAGACAGTAGGAAGAATCAGTCTTCTTGTACTTAAGTCGGCATTGTGCCTTTTGTAATTAATTCCGATGCAATTTCTGTGTTTCATCGACAATAAGAAGGTCAGAGCGATACAGTAAACTTGACGTGAAGCATCGGAATCCAAAACTAATGTCACAGGAATGGTTCAAAACATAGACAGTAGGAAGAGTCAGTCTTCTTGTACTTAAATCGGCATTGTTCCTTTTGTATTTAATTCCGATGCAATTTCTGTGTTTCATCGTCAATAAGAAAGTCAGAGGGATACGGTAAAAAAGATGTGAAGCATCAGAATCAATAACTAGTATCACAGGAATGGTTCAAAACATAGTCAGTAAGAAGATTCAGTCTTCTTGTACTTAAGTCGGCATTGTGCTGTTTGTATTTAATTCTGATGCAATTTCTGTGTTTCATCGTCAATAAGAAGGTCCAAGGGATACAGTAAACCTGCAGTGAAGCATCGTAATCTATAAGTAGTGTCACAGGGACGGTACAAAACATAGACAGTAAGATGAGTCAGTATTCTTGTACTTAAGTCGGCATTGTGCTTTTTGTATTTTTTTCCGATGCAATTTCTGTGTTTCATCGTCAATAACAAGGTCCAAGGGATACAGTAAACCTCAAGTGAAGCGTCGGAATCTATAACAAGTGTAACAGGAATGGTTCAAATCATAGTCAGTAGTAAGAGTCGGTCTTCATGTACTTAAGTCGGCATGATGCCTTTTAATATGTAATTCCGATGCAATTTCAGTGTTTCATCGTCAATAAGAAGGTAGAAGTGATACAGTAGACCTGAAGTGAAGCATCGGAATCTATAACTAGTGTCACAGGAATGGTTCAAACATAGACAGTAGGAAGAGTCAGTCTTCTTGTACTTAAGTCGGCATTGTGCCTTTTCTATTTAATTCCGATGCAATTTCTGTGTTTCATCGTCAATAAGAAGGTCCAAGGGATACAGTAAATCTGAAGTGAAGCATCGAAATCTATAACCAGTGTAACAGGAATGGTTCAAAACATAGCCAGTAAGAGGAGTCAGTCTTCTTGTACTTAAGTCGGCATTGTGCCTTTTCTATTTAATTCCGATGCAATTTGTGTGTTTCATCGTCAATAAGAAGGTTCAAGGGATTCAGTAAACCTGGAGTGATGCATCGGAATCTTTAACTAGTGTCACAGGAATGGTTCAAAACATAGACAGTAAGAAGAGTCAGTCTTGTTGTACTTAAGTCGACATTGTGCCATTTCTATTTAATTCCGATGCAATATCCGTGTTTCTTCGTAAATAAGAAGGTCCAAGGGATACAGTAAACCTGAGGTGAAGCATCGGAATCTATAGCTAGTGTCACAGGAATGGTTCAAAACATAGGCAGTAAGAAGAGTCAGTCTTCTTGCCCTTAAATCGGCATAGTGCCTTTTGTATTTAATTCCGATGCAATTTCTGTGTTTCATCGTCAATAAGAAGGTCCAAGGGATACAGTAAACCTGGAGTGTAGCATCGGTATCTATAACTAGTGTCACAGGAATAGTTCAAAACATAGACAGTAAGAAGAGTCAATCTTTGTATACTTAAGTCGGCATTTTGCATTTTGTATTTAATTCCGATGCAATTTCGGTGTTTCATCGTCAATAGGAAGTTCCAAGGGATACAGTAAACCTGAGGAGAAGCATCGGAATCTATAACTAGTGCACAGGAATGGTTCAAAACATAGTCAGTAAGAAGAGTCAGTCCTCTTGTACTTAAGTCGGCATTGTACCCTTTCTAATTAATTCCGATGCAATTTCCGTGTTTCATCGTCAATAAGAAGATTCAAGGGATACAGTAAACCTGAGGTGAAGCATCGGAATCTATAGCTAGTGTCACAGGAATGGTTCAAAGTATAGGCAGTAAGAAGAGTCAGTCTTCTTTCCCTTAAGTCGGCATAGTGCCATTTGTATTTAATTCCGATGCAATTTCTGTGTTTCATCGTCAATAACAAGGTCCAAGGGATACAGTAAACCTGGAGTGAAGCATCGGAATCTATAACTAGTGTCACAGGAATGGTTCAAAACATAGACAGTAAGAAGAGTCAGACTTCTTGTACATAAGTCGAGTTTGTGCCTTTTCTATTTAATTCCGATGCAATTTCTGTGATGCACCGTCAATAAGAAGGTCAGAGGGATACAATAAACCTGGAGTGAAGCATCGGAATCTATAACTAGTGTCACTGGAATGGTTCAAAATATAGACAGTAAGAAGAGTCAGTCTTCTTGTATTTAAGTCGGCATTGTGCCTTTTGTATTTATTTCCGATGAAATTTCTGTGTTTCATCGTCAATAAGAAGGTCCAAGGGATACAGTAAACCTGAAGTGAAGCATCGGAATCTATAACTAGTGTCACAGGAATGGTTCAAAACAAAGTCAGTAAGAAGAGTCAGTCTTCTTGTCCTTAAGTCGGCATTGTGCCATTTGCATTTAATTCCGATGCAATTTCAGTGTTTCATCGTCCGTAAGATGGTAAAAGGGATACAGTAAACCTGGAGTGAAGCTTCGGAATCTATAACTAGTGTCACAGGATTGGTTCAAAACGTAGACAGTAAGAAGAGTCAGTCTTCGTGTACTTAATTCGGCATTTTGCCTTTTGTACTTAATTCCGATGCAATTGCTGTGTTTCATCGTCAATAACAAGGTCCATGGGATACAGTAAACCTGAAGTGAAGCATCGGAAACTATAACTAGTGTCACAGGAATGGTTCAAAACATAGTCAGTAAGAAGAGTCAGTCTTCTTGTACATTACTCGGCATTGTGCCTTTTAAATTTAATTGCGATGCAATTTCTGTGATTCAAAGTCAATAACAAGGCCCAAGGGTTACAGAAAACTGGAGTGAAGCATCGGACTCTATAACTAGTATCACAGAAATGGTTCAAAACATAGACAGTAGAAGAGTCAGTCTTCTTGTACTTAAGTCGGCATTGTGCCTTTTGTATTTAATTCCGATGCAATTTCTGTGTTTCATCGTCAATAAGAAGGTCCAAGAGAAACAGTATACCTGAAGTGAAGCATCGGAATCTATAACTAGTGTCACAGGAATGGTTCAAACATAGTCAGTAAGAAGAGTCAGTCTTCTTGTCCTTAAGTCGGCATTTTGCCTTTTGTATTTAATTCCGATGCAATTTCGGTGTTTCATCGTCAATAAGAAGTTCCAAGTGATACAGTAAACCTGAGGTGAAGCATCGGAATCTATAACTAGTGACACAGGAATGGTTCAAAACATAGTCAGTAAGAAGAGTCAGTCTTCTTGTACTTAAGTCGGCATTGTACGTTTTCTAATTAATTCCGATGCAATTTCCGTGTTTCATCGTCAATAAGAAGGTCCAAGGGATACAGTAAACCTGAGGTGAAGCATCGGAATCTATAGCTAGTGTCACAGGAATGGTTCAAAACATAGGCAGTAAGAAGAGTCAGTCTTTTTGCCCTTAAGTCGGCATAGTGCCTTTTGTATTTAATTCCGATGCAATTTCTGTGTTTCATCGTCAATAACAAGGTCCAAGGGATACAGTAAACCTGGAGTGAAGCATCGGAATCTATAACTAGTGTCACAGGAATCGTTCAAAACGTAGACAGTAAGAAGAGTCAGACTTCTTGTACTTAAGTCGACATTGTGCCTTTTCTATTTAATTCCGATGCAATTTCTGTGTTTCATCGGCAATAAGATCAGAGGGATACAGTAAACCTGAAGTGAAGCTTCGGAATCTATAACTAGTGTCACAGGAATGGTTCAAAACATAGACAGTAGGAAGAATCACTCTTCTTGTACTTAAGTCGGCACTGTGCCTTTTGTAATTAATTCCGATGCAATTTCTGTGTTTCATCGACAATACGAAGGTCAGAGCGATACAGTAAACTTGAAGTGAAGCATCGGAATCCAAAACTAATGTCACAGGAATGGTTCAAAACATAGACAGTAGGAAGAGTCAGTCTTCTTGTACTTAAATCGGCATTGTGCCTTTTGTATTTAATTCCGATGCAATTTCTGTGTTTCATCGTCAATAAGAAAGTCAGAGGGATACAGTAAACCAGATGTGAAGCATCAGAATCAATAACTAGTATCACAGGAATGGTTCAAAACATAGTCAGTAAGAAGATTCAGTCTTCTTGTACTTAAGTCGGCATTGTGCTGTTTGTATTTAATTCTGATGCAATTTCTGTGTTTCATCGTCAATAAGAAGGTCCAAGGGATGCAGTGAACCTGCAGTGAAGCATCGTAATCTATAAGTAGTGTCACAGGGACGGTACAAAACATAGACAGTAAGATGAGTCAGTATTCTTGTACTTAAGTCGGCATTGTGCTTTTTGTATTTATTCCCGATGCAATTTCTGTGTTTCATCGTCAATAACAAGGTCCAAGGGATACAGTAAACCTCAAGTGAAGCGTCGGAATCTATAACAAGTGTAACAGGAATGGTTCAAATCATAGTCAGTAGTAAGAGTCGGTCTTCATGTACTTAAGTCGGCATGATGCCTTTTAATATGTAATTCCGATGCAATTTCAGTGTTTCATCGTCAATAAGAAGGTAGAAGTGATACAGTAGACCTGAAGTGAAGCATCAGAATCTATAACTAGTGTCACAGGAATGGTTCAAACATAGACAGTAGGAAGAGTCAGTCTTCTTGTACTTAAGTCGGCATTGTGCCTTTTCTATTTAATTCCGATGCAATTTCTGTGTTTCATCGTCAACAAAAAGGTCCAAGGCATACAGTAAATCTGAAGTGAAGCATCGGAATCTATAACCAGTGTCACAGGAATGGTTCAAAACATAGCCAGTAAGAGGAGTCAGTCTTCTTGTACTTAAGTCGGCATTGTGCCTTTTATATTTAATTCCAATGCAATTTGTGTGTTTCATCGTCAATAAGAAGGTCCAAGGGATTCAGTAAACCCGGAGTTATGCATCGGAATCTACAACTAGTGTCACAGGAATGGTTCAAAACATAGACAGTAAGAAAAGTCAGTCTTCTTGTACTTAAGTCGACATTGTGCCATTTCTATTTAATTCCGATGCAATATCCGTGTTTCTTCGTCAATAAGAAGGTCCAAGGGATACAGTAAACCTGAGGTGAAGCATCGGAATCTATAGCTAGTGTCACAGGAATGGTTCAAAACATAGGCAGTAAGAAGAGTCAGTCTTCTTGCCCTTAAATCGGCATAGTGCCTTTTGTATTTAATTCCGATGCAATTTCTGTGTTTCATCGTCAATAAGAAGGTCCAAGGGATACAGTAAACCTGGAGTGTAGCGTCGGAATCTATAACTAGTGTCACAGGAATGGTTGAAAACATAGACAGTAAGAAGAGTCAGACTTCTTGTACATAAGTCGAGTTTGTGCCTTTTCTGTTTAATTCAGATGCAATTTCTGTGATGCACCGTCAATAAGAAGGTCAGAGGGATACAATAAACCTGGAGTGAAGCATCGGTATCTAAAACTAGTGTCACTGGAATGGTTCAAAATATAGACAGTAAGAAGAGTCAGTCTTCTTGTATTTAAGTCGGCATTGTGCCTTTAGTATTTAATTCCGATGAAATTTCTGTGTTTCATCGTCAATAAGAAGGTCCAAGGGATACAGTAAACCTGAAGTGAAGCATCGGAATCTATAACTAGTGTCACAGGAATGGTTCAAATCATAGACAGTAGGAAGGGTCAGTCTTCTTGTACTTAAGTCGGCATTGTGCCTTTCGTATTTAATTCCGATGCAATTTCTGTGTTTCATCGTCAATAAGATGGTCCAAGGGATACGGCAAACCTGGAGTGAAGCATCGGAATCTATAACTAGTGTCACGGGAATGGTTCAAAACATAGACAGTAAGAGGAGTCAGTCTTCTTGTCCTTAAGTCGACTTTGTGCCATTTCTATTTAATTCCGATGCAATTTCTGTGTTTCATCGTCAATAAGAAGGTCAGAGGGATACAATAAACCTGAAGTGAAGCATCAGAATCTATAACTAGTGTCACAGGAATGGTTTAAAACAAAGTCAGTAAGAAGAGTCAGTCTTCTTGTCCTTAAGTCGGCATTGTGCCTTTTGTATTTAATTCCGATGAAATTTCTGTGTTTCATCGTCAATAACAAGGTCCAAGGGATACAGTAAACCTGGAGTGAAGCATCGCAATCTGTAACTATTGTCAATGGAATGGTTCAAAACATAGACAGTAAGAAGAGTCAGTCTTCTTGTACTTAAGTCGGCATTGTGTCTTTTGTATTTAATTCCGATGCAATTTCTGTGTTTCGTCATCAATAAGAAGGTCAGAGGGATACAGTAAACCTGACGTGAGGCATCGGAATCCAAAACTAGTGTCACAGGAATGGTTCAAAACATAGACAGTAGAAAAAGTCAGTCTTCTTGTACGTAAGTCGGCATTGTGCCTTTTGTATTTATTTCCGATGCAATTTCTGTGTTTCATCGTCAAAAAGATGGTCCAAGGTATACAGTAAAACTAAATTGAAGCATCGGAATCTATAACTAGTTTCACAGGAATGGATCAAAACATAGTCAGTAAGAAGAGTCAGTCTTCTTGTACTTAAGTCTCCTTTGTGCCTTTTCAATTTAATTCCGATGCTAATTCTGTGTTTCATCGTCAATAAGAAGGTCCAAGGGACACAGTATACCTGGAGAGAAGCATCGAAATCTATAACTAGTGTCACAGGAATGGTTCAAAACGTAGACAGTAAGAAGAGTCAGACTTCTTGTACTTAAGTCGACATTGTGCCTTTTCTATTTAATTCCGATGCAATTTCTGTGTTTCATTGTCAATAAGAAGGTCAGAGGGATACAGTAAACCTAAAGTGAAGCATCGGAATCTATTACTAGTGTCACAGGAATGGTTCAAAACAAAGTCAGTAAGAAGAGTCAATCTTTGTATACTTAAGTCGGCATTTTGCATTTTGTATTTAATTCCGATGCAATTTCGGTGTTTCATCGTCAATAGGAAGTTCCAAGGGATACAGTAAACCTGAGGAGAAGCATCGGAATCTATAACTAGTGTCACAGGAATGGTTCAAAACATAGTCAGTAAGAAGAGTCAGTCCTCTTGTACTTAAGTCGGCATTGTACCCTTTCTAATTAATTCCGATGCAATTTCCGTGTTTCATCGTCAATAAGAAGATCCAAGGGATACAGTAAACCTGAGGTGAAGCATCGGAATCTATAGCTAGTGTCACAGGAATGGTTCAAAGTATAGGCAGTAAGAAGAGTCAGTCTTCTTTCCCTTAAGTCGGCATAGTGCCATTTGTATTTAATTCCGATGCAATTTCTGTGTTTCATCGTCAATAACAAGGTCCAAGGGATACAGTAAACCTGGAGTGAAGCGTCGGAATCTATAACTAGTGTCACAGGAATGGTTCAAAACATAGACAGTAAGAAGAGTCAGACCTCTTGTACATAAGTCGAGTTTGTGCCTTTTCTATTTAATTCCGATGCAATTTCTGTGATGCACCGTCAATAAGAAGGTCAGAGGGATACAATAAACCTGGAGTGAAGCATCGGAATCTATAACTAGTGTCACTGGAATGGTTCAAAATATAGACAGTAAGAAGAGTCAGTCTTCTTGTATTTAAGTCGGCATTGTGCCTTTTGTATTTATTTCCGATGAAATTTCTGTGTTTCATCGTCAATAAGAAGGTCCAAGGGATACAGTAAACCTGAAGTGAAGCATCGGAATCTATAACTAGTGTCACAGGAATGGTTCAAAACAAAGTCAGTAAGAAGAGTCAGTCTTCTTGTCCTTAAGTCGGCTTTGTGCCATTTGCATTTAATTCCGATGCAATTTCAGTGTTTCATCGTCCGTAAGAAGGTAAAAGGGATACAGTAAACCTGGAGTGAAGCTTCGGAATCTATAACTAGTGTCACAGGATTGGTTCAAAACGTAGACAGTAAGAAGAGTCAGTCTTCGTGTACTTAAGTCGGCATTTTGCCTTTTGTACTTAATTCCGATGCAATTGCTGTGTTTCATCGTCAATAACAAGGTCCATGGGATACAGTAAACCTGAAGTGAAGCATCGGAAACTATAACTAGTGTCACAGGAATGGTTCAAAACATAGTCAGTAAGAAGAGTCAGTCTTCTTGTACATTACTCGGCATTGTGCCTTTTAAATTTAATTGCGATGCAATTTCTGTGATTCAAAGTCAATAACAAGGCCCAAGGGTTACAGAAAACTGGAGTGAAGCATCGGACTCTATAACTAGTATCACAGAAATGGTTCAAAACATAGACAGTAGAAGAGTCAGTCTTCTTGTACTTAAGTCGGCATTGTGCCTTTTGTATTTAATTCCGATGCAATTTCTGTGTTTCATCGTCAATAAGAAGGTCCAAGAGAAACAGTATACCTGAAGTGAAGCATCGGAATCTATAACTAGTGTCACAGGAATGGTTCAAACATAGTCAGTAAGAAGAGTCAGTCTTCTTGTCCTTAAGTCGGCATTTTGCCTTTTGTATTTAATTCCGATGCAATTTCGGTGTTTCATCGTCAATAAGAAGTTCCAAGGGATACAGTAAACCTGAGGTGAAGCATCGGAATCTATAACTAGTGACACAGGAATGGTTCAAAACATAGTCAGTAAGAAGAGTCAGTCTTCTTGTACTTAAGTCGGCATTGTACGTTTTCTAATTAATTCCGATGCAATTTCCGTGTTTCATCGTCAATAAGAAGGTCCAAGGGATAAAGTAAACCTGAGGTGAAGCATCGGAATCTATAGCTAGTGTCACAGGAATGGTTCAAAACATAGGCAGTAAGAAGAGTCAGTCTTTTTGCCCTTAAGTCGGCATAGTGCCTTTTGTATTTAATTCCGATGCAATTTCTGTGTTTCATCGTCAATAACAAGGTCCAAGGGATACAGTAAACCTGGAGTGAAGCATCGGAATCTATAACTAGTGTCACAGGAATCGTTCAAAACGTAGACAGTAAGAAGAGTCAGACTTCTTGTACTTAAGTCGACATTGTGCCTTTTCTATTTAATTCCGATGCAATTTCTGTGTTTCATCGGCAATAAGATCAGAGGGATACAGTAAACCTGAAGTGAAGCTTCGGAATCTATAACTAGTGTCACAGGAATGGTTCAAAACATAGACAGTAGGAAGAATCAGTCTTCTTGTACTTAAGTCGGCACTGTGCCTTTTGTAATTAATTCCGATGCAATTTCTGTGTTTCATCGACAATAAGAAGGTCAGAGCGATACAGTAAACTTGAAGTGAAGCATCGGAATCCAAAACTAATGTCACAGGAATGGTTCAAAACATAGACAGTAGGAAGAGTCAGTCTTCTTGTACTTAAATCGGCATTGTGCCTTTTGTATTTAATTCCGATGCAATTTCTGTGTTTCATCGTCAATAAGAAAGTCAGAGGGATACAGTAAACCAGATGTGAAGCATCAGAATCAATAACTAGTATCACAGGAATGGTTCAAAACATAGTCAGTAAGAAGATTCAGTCTTCTTGTACTTAAGTCGGCATTGTGCTGTTTGTATTTAATTCTGATGCAATTTCTGTGTTTCATCGTCAATAAGAAGGTCCAAGGGATGCAGTGAACCTGCAGTGAAGCATCGTAATCTATAAGTAGTGTCACAGGGTCGGTACAAAACATAGACAGTAAGATGAGTCAGTATTCTTGTACTTAAGTCGGCATTGTGCTTTTTGTATTTATTCCCGATGCAATTTCTGTGTTTCATCGTCAATAACAAGGTCCAAGGGATACAGTAAACCTCAAGTGAAGCGTCGGAATCTATAACAAGTGTAACAGGAATGGTTCAAATCATAGTCAGTAGTAAGAGTCGGTCTTCATGTACTTAAGTCGGCATGATGCCTTTTAATATGTAATTCCGATGCAATTTCAGTGTTTCATCGTCAATAAGAAGGTAGAAGTGATACAGTAGACCTGAAGTGAAGCATCAGAATCTATAACTAGTGTCACAGGAATGGTTCAAACATAGACAGTAGGAAGAGTCAGTCTTCTTGTACTTAAGTCGGCATTGTGCCTTTTCTATTTAATTCCGATGCAATTTCTGTGTTTCATCGTCAACAAGAAGGTCCAAGGCATGCAGTAAATCTGAAGTGAAGCATCGGAATCTATAACCAGTGTCACAGGAATGGTTCAAAACATAGCCAGTAAGAGGAGTCAGTCTTCTTGTACTTAAGTCGGCATTGTGCCTTTTATATTTAATTCCAATGCAATTTGTGTGTTTCATCGTCAATAAGAAGGTCCAAGGGATTCAGTAAACCCGGAGTTATGCATCGGAATCTTCAACTAGTGTCACAGGAATGGTTCAAAACATAGACAGTAAGAAAAGTCAGTCTTCTTGTACTTAAGTCGACATTGTGCCATTTCTATTTAATTCCGATGCAATATCCGTGTTTCTTCGTCAATAAGAAGGTCCAAGGGATACAGTAAACCTGAGGTGAAGCATCGGAATCTATAGCTAGTGTCACAGGAATGGTTCAAAACATAGGCAGTAAGAAGAGTCAGTCTTCTTGCCCTTAAATCGGCATAGTGCCTTTTGTATTTAATTCCGATGCAATTTCTGTGTTTCATCGTCAATAAGAAGGTCCAAGGGATACAGTAAACCTGGAGTGTAGCATCGGAATCTATAACTAGTGTCACAGGAATGGTTGAAAACATAGACAGTAAGAACAGTCAGACTTCTTGTACATAAGTCGAGTTTGTGCCTTTTCTGTTTAATTCAGATGCAATTTCTGTGATGCACCGTCAATAAGAAGGTCAGAGGGATACAATAAACCTGGAGTGAAGCATCGGTATCTAAAACTAGTGTCACTGGAATGGTTCAAAATATAGACAGTAAGAAGAGTCAGTCTTCTTGTATTTAAGTCGGCATTGTGCCTTTAGTATTTAATTCCGATGAAATTTCTGTGTTTCATCGTCAATAAGAAGGTCCAAGGGATACAGTAAACCTGAAGTGAAGCATCGGAATCTATAACTAGTGTCACAGGAATGGTTCAAATCATAGACAGTAGGAAGGGTCAGTCTTCTTGTACTTAAGTCGGCATTGTGCCTTTCGTATTTAATTCCGATGCAATTTCTGTGTTTCATCGTCAATAAGATGGTCCAAGGGATACGGCAAACCTGGAGTGAAGGATCGGAATCTATAACTAGTGTCACGGGAATGGTTCAAAACATAGACAGTAAGAGGAGTCAGTCTTCTTGTCCTTAAGTCGACTTTGTGCCATTTCTATTTAATTCCGATGCAATTTCTGTGTTTCATCGTCAATAAGAAGGTCAGAGGGATACAATAAACCTGAAGTGAAGCATCAGAATCTATAACTAGTGTCACAGGAATGGTTTAAAACAAAGTCAGTAAGAAGAGTCAGTCTTCTTGTCCTTAAGTCGGCATTGTGCCTTTTGTATTTAATTCCGATGAAATTTCTGTGTTTCATCGTCAATAACAAGGTCCAAGGGATACAGTAAACCTGGAGTGAAGCATCGCAATCTGTAACTATTGTCAATGGAATGGTTCAAAACATAGACAGTAAGAAGAGTCAGTCTTCTTGTACTTAAGTCGGCATTGTGTCTTTTGTATTTAATTCCGATGCAATTTCTGTGTTTCGTCATCAATAAGAAGGTCAGAGGGATACAGTAAACCTGACGTGAGGCATCGGAATCCAAAACTAGTGTCACAGGAATGGTTCAAAACATAGACAGTAGAAAAAGTCAGTCTTCTTGTACGTAAGTCGGCATTGTGCCTTTTGTATTTAATTCCGATGCAATTTCTGTGTTTCATCGTCAAAAAGATGGTCCAAGGTATACAGTAAAACTAAATTGAAGCATCGGAATCTATAACTAGTTTCACAGGAATGGATCAAAACATAGTCAGTAAGAAGAGTCAGTCTTCTTGTACTTAAGTCTCCTTTGTGCCTTTTCAATTTAATTCCGATGCTAATTCTGTGTTTCATCGTCAATAAGAAGGTCCAAGGGACACAGTATACCTGGAGAGAAGCATCGAAATCTATAACTAGTGTCACAGGAATGGTTCAAAACGTAGACAGTAAGAAGAGTCAGACTTCTTGTACTTAAGTCGACATTGTGCCTTTTCTATTTAATTCCGATGCAATTTCTGTGTTTCATTGTCAATAAGAAGGTCAGAGGGATACAGTAAACCTAAAGTGAAGCATCGGAATCTATTACTAGTGTCACAGGAATGGTTCAAAACAAAGTCAGTAAGAAGAGTCAATCTTTGTATACTTAAGTCGGCATTTTGCATTTTGTATTTAATTCCGATGCAATTTCGGTGTTTCATCGTCAATAGGAAGTTCCAAGGGATACAGTAAACCTGAGGAGGAGCATCGGAATCTATAACTAGTGTCACAGGAATGGTTCAAAACATAGTCAGTAAGAAGAGTCAGTCCTCTTGTACTTAAGTCGGCATTGTACCCTTTCTAATTAATTCCGATGCAATTTCCGTGTTTCATCGTCAATAAGAAGATCCAAGGGATACAGTAAACCTGAGGTGAAGCATCGGAATCTATAGCTAGTGTCACAGGAATGGTTCAAAGTATAGGCAGTAAGAAGAGTCAGTCTTCTTTCCCTTAAGTCGGCATAGTGCCATTTGTATTTAATTCCGATGCAATTTCTGTGTTTCATCGTCAATAACAAGGTCCAAGGGATACAGTAAACCTGGAGTGAAGCGTCGGAATCTATAACTAGTGTCACAGGAATGGTTCAAAACATAGACAGTAAGAAGAGTCAGACTTCTTGTACATAAGTCGAGTTTGTGCCTTTTCTATTTAATTCCGATGCAATTTCTGTGATGCACCGTCAATAAGAAGGTCAGAGGGATACAATAAACCTGGAGTGAAGCATCGGAATCTATAACTAGTGTCACTGGAATGGTTCAAAATATAGACAGTAAGAAGAGTCAGTCTTCTTGTATTTAAGTCGGCATTGTGCCTTTTGTATTTATTTCCGATGAAATTTCTGTGTTTCATCGTCAATAAGAAGGTCCAAGGGATACAGTAAACCTGAAGTGAAGCATCGGAATCTATAACTAGTGTCACAGGAATGGTTCAAAACAAAGTCAGTAAGAAGAGTCAGTCTTCTTGTCCTTAAGTCGGCTTTGTGCCATTTGCATTTAATTCCGATGCAATTTCAGTGTTTCATCGTCCGTAAGAAGGTAAAAGGGATACAGTAAACCTGGAGTGAAGCTTCGGAATCTATAACTAGTGTCACAGGATTGGTTCAAAACGTAGACAGTAAGAAGAGTCAGTCTTCGTGTACTTAAGTCGGCATTTTGCCTTTTGTACTTAATTCCGATGCAATTGCTGTGTTTCATCGTCAATAACAAGGTCCATGGGATACAGTAAACCTGAAGTGAAGCATCGGAAACTATCACTAGTGTCACAGGAATGGTTCAAAACATAGTCAGTAAGAAGAGTCAGTCTTCTTGTACATTACTCGGCATTGTGCCTTTTAAATTTAATTGCGATGCAATTTCTGTGATTCAAAGTCAATAACAAGGCCCAAGGGTTACAGAAAACTGGAGTGAAGCATCGGACTCTATAACTAGTATCACAGAAATGGTTCAAAACATAGACAGTAGAAGAGTCAGTCTTCTTGTACTTAAGTCGGCATTGTGCCTTTTGTATTTAATTCCGATGCAATTTCTGTGTTTCATCGTCAATAAGAAGGTCCAAGAGAAACAGTATACCTGAAGTGAAGCATCGGAATCTATAACTAGTGTCACAGGAATGGTTCAAACATAGTCAGTAAGAAGAGTCAGTCTTCTTGTCCTTAAGTCGGCATTTTGCCTTTTGTATTTAATTCCGATGCAATTTCGGTGTTTCATCGTAAATAAGAAGTTCCAAGGGATACAGTAAACCTGAGGTGAAGCATCGGAATCTATAACTAGTGACACAGGAATGGTTCAAAACATAGTCAGTAAGAAGAGTCAGTCTTCTTGTACTTAAGTCGGCATTGTACGTTTTCTAATTAATTCCGATGCAATTTCCGTGTTTCATCGTCAATAAGAAGGTCCAAGGGATACAGTAAACCTGAGGTGAAGCATCGGAATCTATAGCTAGTGTCACAGGAATGGTTCAAAACATAGGCAGTAAGAAGAGTCAGTCTTTTTGCCCTTAAGTCGGCATAGTGCCTTTTGTATTTAATTCCGATGCAATTTCTGTGTTTCATCGTCAATAACAAGGTCCAAGGGATACAGTAAACCTGGAGTGAAGCATCGGAATCTATAACTAGTGTCACAGGAATCGTTCAAAACGTAGACAGTAAGAAGAGTCAGACTTCTTGTACTTAAGTCGACATTGTGCCTTTTCTATTTAATTCCGATGCAATTTCTGTGTTTCATCGGCAATAAGATCAGAGGGATACAGTAAACCTGAAGTGAAGCTTCGGAATCTATAACTAGTGTCACAGGAATGGTTCAAAACATAGACAGTAGGAAGAATCAGTCTTCTTGTACTTAAGTCGGCACTGTGCCTTTTGTAATTAATTCCGATGCAATTTCTGTGTTTCATCGACAATAAGAAGGTCAGAGCGATACAGTAAACTTGAAGTGAAGCATCGGAATCCAAAACTAATGTCACAGGAATGGTTCAAAACATAGACAGTAGGAAGAGTCAGTCTTCTTGTACTTAAATCGGCATTGTGCCTTTTGTATTTAATTCCGATGCAATTTCTGTGTTTCATCGTCAATAAGAAAGTCAGAGGGATACAGTAAACCAGATGTGAAGCATCAGAATCAATAACTAGTATCACAGGAATGGTTCAAAACATAGTCAGTAAGAAGATTCAGTCTTCTTGTACTTAAGTCGGCATTGTGCTGTTTGTATTTAATTCTGATGCAATTTCTGTGTTTCATCGTCAATAAGAAGGTCCAAGGGATACAGTAAACCTGAAGTGAAGCATCGGACTCTATAACTAGTGTCACAGGAATGGTTCAAAACAAAGTCAGTAAGAAGAGTCAGTCTTCTTGTCCTTAAGTCGGCATTGTGCCATTTGCATTTATTTCCGATGCAATTTCTGTGTTTCATCGTCAGTAAGAAGGTCCAAGGGATACAGTAAACCTGGAGTGAGCATCGGAATCTATAACTAGTGTCACAGGAATGGTTCAAAACATAGTCAGTAAGAAGAGTCAGTCTTCTTGTATTTAAGTCGGCATTGTGCCTTTTGTATTTAATTCCGATGAAATTTCTGTGTTTCATCGTCAATAAGAAGGTCCAAGGGAAACAGTAAACCTGAAGTGAAGCATCGGAATCTATAACTAGTGTCACAGGAATGGTTCAAAACAAAGTCAGTAAGAAGAGTCAGTCTTCTTGTCCTTATGTCGGCATTGTGCCATTTGCATTTAATTCCGATGCAATTTCTGTGTTTCATCGTCAGTAAGAAGGTCCAAGGGATGCAGTAAACCTGGAGTGAAGCATCGGAATCTATAACTAGTGTCACAGGATTGGTTCAAAACGTAGACAGTAAGAAGAGTCAGTCTTCGTGTACTTAAGTCGGCATTTTGCCTTTTGTACTTAATTCCGATGCAATTGCTATGTTTCATCGTCAATAACAAGGTCCATGGGATACAGTAAACCTGAAGTGAAGCATCGGAAACTATAACTAGTGTCACAGGAATGGTTCAAAACATAGTCAGTAAGAAGAGTCAGTCTTCTTGTACTTTACTCGGCATTGTGCCTTTTATATTTAATTCCGATGCAATTTCTGTGATTCAAAGTCAATAAGAAGGCCCAAGGGTTACAAAAAACTGGAGTGAAGCATCGGACTCTATAACTAGTATCACAGAAATGGTTCAAAACATATACAGTAGAAGAGTCAGTCTTCTTGTACTTACGTCGGCATTGTGCCTTTTGTATTTAATTCTGATGCAATTTCTGTGTTTCTTCGTCAATAAGAAGGTCCAAGGGATACAGTAAACCTGCAGTGAAGCATCGTAATCTATAAGTAGTGTCACAGGGACGGTACAAAACATAGACAGTAAGATGAGTCAGTATTCTTGTACTTAAATCGGCATTGTGCTTTTTGTATTTTTATCCGATGCAATTTCTGTGTTTCATCGTCAATAACAAGATCCAACGGATACAGTAAACCTCAAGTGAAGCGTCGGAATCTATAACAAGTGTAACAGGAATGGTTCAAATCATAGTCAGTAGTAAGAGTCGGTCTTCATGTACTTAAGTCGGCATGATGCCTTTTAATATGTAATTCCGATGCAATTTCAGTGTTTCATCGTCAATAAGAAGGTAGAAGTGATACAGTAGACCTGAAGTGAAGCATCGGAATCTATAACTAGTGTCACAGGAATGGTTCAAACATAGACAGTAGGAAGAGTCAGTCTTCTTGTACTTAAGTCGGCATTGTGCCTTTTCTATTTAATTCCGATGCAGTTTTTGTGTTTCATCGTCAATAAGAAGGTCCAAGGCATACAGTAAATCTGAAGTGAAGCATCGGAATCTATAACCAGTGTAACAGGAATGGTTCAAAACATAGCCAGTAAGAGGAGTCAGTCTTCTTGTACTTAAGTCGGCATTGTGCCTTTTCTATTTAATTCCGATGCAATTTGTGTGTTTCATCGTCAATAAGAAGGTCCAAGGGATTCAGTAAACCTGAGGAGAAGCATCGGAATCTATAACTAGTGTCACAGGAATGGTTCAAAACATAGTCAGTAAGAAGAGTCAGTCTTCTTGTACTTAAGTCGGCATTGTGCCATTTCTATTTAATTCCGATGCAATATCCGTGTTTCATCGTCAATAAGAAGATCCAAGGGATACAGTAAACCTGAGGTGAAGCATCGGAATCTATAGCTAGTGTCACAGGAATGTTTCAAAGTATAGGCAGTAAGAAGAGTCAGGCTTCTTTCCCTTAAGTCGGCATAGTGCCATTTGTATTTAATTCCGATGAAATTTCTGTGTTTCATCGTCAATAAGAAGGTCCAAGGGATACAGTAAACCTGAAGTGAAGCATCGGACTCTATAACTAGTGTCACAGGAATGGTTCAAAACAAAGTCAGTAAGAAGAGTCAGTCTTCTTGTCCTTAAGTCGGCATTGTGCCATTTGCATTTATTTCCGATGCAATTTCTGTGTTTCATCGTCAGTAAGAAGGTCCAAGGGATACAGTAAACCTGGAGTGAGCATCGGAATCTATAACTAGTGTCACAGGATTGGTTCAAAACGTAGACAGTAAGAAGAGTCAGTCTTCGTGTACTTAAGTCGGCATTTTGCCTTTTGTACTTAATTCCGATGCAATTGCTGTGTTTCATCGTCAATAACAAGGTCCATGGGATACAGTAAACCTGAAGTGAAGCATCGGAAACTATAACTAGTGTCACAGGAATGGTTCAAAACATAGTCAGTAAGAAGAGTCAGTCTTCTTGTACTTTACTCGGCATTGTGCCTTTTATATTTAATTCCGATGCAATTTCTGTGATTCAAAGTCAATAAGAAGGCCCAAGGGTTACAGAAAACTGGAGTGAAGCATCGGACTCTATAACTAGTATTACAGAAATGGTTCAAAACATAGACAGTAGAAGAGTCAGTCTTCTTGTACTTACGTCGGCATTGTGCCTTTTGTATTTAATTCCGATGCAATTTCTGTGTTTCATCGTCAATAAGAAGGTCCAAGAGAAACAGTATACCTGAAGTGAAGCATCGGAATCTATAACTAGTGTCACAGGAATGGTTCTAACATAGTCAGTAAGAAGAGTCAGTCTTCTTGTCCTTAAGTCAGCATTTTGCCTTTTGTATTTAATTCCGATGCAATTTCGGTGTTTCATCGTCAATAAGAAGTTCCAAGGGATACAGTAAACCTGAGGTGAAGCATCGGAATCTATAACTAGTGACACAGGAATGGTTCAAAACATAGTCAGTAAGAAGAGTCAGTCTTCTTGTACTTAAGTCGGCATTGTACGTTTTCTAATTAATTCCGATGCAATTTCCGTGTTTCATCGTTAATAAGAAGGTCCAAGGGATACAGTAAACCTGAGGTGAAGCATCGGAATCTTTAGCTAGTGTCACAGGAATGGTTCAAAACATAGGCAGTAAGAAGAGTCAGTCTTTTTGCCCTTAAGTCGGCATAGTGCCTTTTGTATTTAATTCCGATGCAATTTCTGTGTTTCATCGTCAATAACAAGGTCCAAGGGATACAGTAAACCTGGAGTGAAGCATCGGAATCTATAACTAGTGTCACAGGAATCGTTCAAAACGTAGACAGTAAGAAGAGTCAGACTTCTTGTACTTAAGTCGACATTGTGCCTTTTCTACTTAATTCCGATGCAATTTCTGTGTTTCATCGGCAATAAGATCAGAGGGATACAGTAAACCTGAAGTGAAGCTTCGGAATCTATAACTAGTGTCACAGGAATGGTTCAAAACATAGACAGTAGGAAGAATCAGTCTTCTTGTACTTAAGTCGGCATTGTGCCTTTTGTAATTAATTCCGATGCAATTTCTGTGTTTCATCGACAATAAGAAGGTCAGAGCGATACAGTAAACTTGACGTGAAGCATCGGAATCCAAAACTAATGTCACAGGAATGGTTCAAAACATAGACAGTAGGAAGAGTCAGTCTTCTTGTACTTAAATCGGCATTGTTCCTTTTGTATTTAATTCCGATGCAATTTCTGTGTTTCATCGTCAATAAGAAAGTCAGAGGGATACGGTAAAAAAGATGTGAAGCATCAGAATCAATAACTAGTATCACAGGAATGGTTCAAAACATAGTCAGTAAGAAGATTCAGTCATCTTGTACTTAAGTCGGCATTGTGCTGTTTGTATTTAATTCTGATGCAATTTCTGTGTTTCATCGTCAATAAGAAGGTCCAAGGGATACAGTAAACCTGCAGTGAAGCATCGTAATCTATAAGTAGTGTCACAGGGACGGTACAAAACATAGACAGTAAGATGAGTCAGTATTCTTGTACTTAAGTCGGCATTGTGCTTTTTGTATTTTTTTCCGATGCAATTTCTGTGTTTCATCGTCAATAACAAGGTCCAAGGGATACAGTAAACCTCAAGTGAAGCGTCGGAATCTATAACAAGTGTAACAGGAATGGTTCAAATCATAGTCAGTAGTAAGAGTCGGTCTTCATGTACTTAAGTCGGCATGATGCCTTTTAATATGTAATTCCGATGCAATTTCAGTGTTTCATCGTCAATAAGAAGGTAGAAGTGATACAGTAGACCTGAAGTGAAGCATCGGAATCTATAACTAGTGTCACAGGAATGGTTCAAACATAGACAGTAGGAAGAGTCAGTCTTCTTGTACTTAAGTCGGCATTGTGCCTTTTCTATTTAATTCCGATGCAATTTCTGTGTTTCATCGTCAATAAGAAGGTCCAAGGGATACAGTAAATCTGAAGTGAAGCATCGGAATCTATAACCAGTGTAACAGGAATGGTTCAAAACATAGCCAGTAAGAGGAGTCAGTCTTCTTGTACTTAAGTCGGCATTGTGCCTTTTCTATTTAATTCCGATGCAATTTGTGTGTTTCATCGTCAATAAGAAGGTTCAAGGGATTCAGTAAACCTGGAGTGATGCATCGGAATCTTTAACTAGTGTCACAGGAATGGTTCAAAACATAGACAGTAAGAAGAGTCAGTCTTCTTGTACTTAAGTCGACATTGTGCCATTTCTATTTAATTCCGATGCAATATCCGTGTTTCTTCGTAAATAAGAAGGTCCAAGGGATACAGTAAACCTGAGGTGAAGCATCGGAATCTATAGCTAGTGTCACAGGAATGGTTCAAAACATAGGCAGTAAGAAGAGTCAGTCTTCTTGCCCTTAAATCGGCATAGTGCCTTTTGTATTTAATTCCGATGCAATTTCTGTGTTTCATCGTCAATAAGAAGGTACAAGGGATACAGTAAACCTGGAGTGTAGCATCGGTATCTATAACTAGTGTCACAGGAATGGTTCAAAACATAGACAGTAAGAAGAGTCAATCTTTGTATACTTAAGTCGGCATTTTGCATTTTGTATTTAATTCCGATGCAATTTCGGTGTTTCATCGTCAATAGGAAGTTCCAAGGGATACAGTAAACCTGAGGAGAAGCATCGGAATCTATAACTAGTGTCACAGGAATGGTTCAAAACATAGTCAGTAAGAAGAGTCAGTCCTCTTGTACTTAAGTCGGCATTGTACCCATTCTAATTAATTCCGATGCAATTTCCGTGTTTCATCGTCAATAAGAAGATCCAAGGGATACAGTAAACCCGAGGTGAAGCATCGGAATCTATAGCTAGTGTCACAGGAATGGTTCAAAGTATAGGCAGTAAGAAGAGTCAGTCTTCTTTCCCTTAAGTCGGCATAGTGCCATTTGTATTTAATTCCGATGCAATTTCTGTGTTTCATCGTCAATAACAAGGTCCAAGGGATACAGTAAACCTGGAGTGAAGCATCGGAATCTATAACTAGTGTCACAGGAATGGTTCAAAACATAGACAGTAAGAAGAGTCAGACTTCTTGTACATAAGTCGAGTTTGTGCCTTTTCTATTTAATTCCGATGCAATTTCTGTGATGCACCGTCAATAAGAAGGTCAGAGGGATACAATAAACCTGGAGTGAAGCATCGGAATCTATAACTAGTGTCACTGGAATGGTTCAAAATATAGACAGTAAGAAGAGTCAGTCTTCTTGTATTTAAGTCGGCATTGTGCCTTTTGTATTTATTTCCGATGAAATTTCTGTGTTTCATCGTCAATAAGAAGGTCCAAGGGATACAGTAAACCTGAAGTGAAGCATCGGAATCTATAACTAGTGTCACAGGAATGGTTCAAAACAAAGTCAGTAAGAAGAGTCAGTCTTCTTGTCCTTAAGTCGGCATTGTGCCATTTGCATTTAATTCCGATGCAATTTCAGTGTTTCATCGTCCGTAAGAAGGTAAAAGGGATACAGTAAACCTGGAGTGAAGCTTCGGAATCTATAACTAGTGTCACAGGATTGGTTCAAAACGTAGACAGTAAGAAGAGTCAGTCTTCGTGTACTTAAGTCGGCATTTTGCCTTTTGTACTTAATTCCGATGCAATTGCTGTGTTTCATCGTCAATAACAAGGTCCATGGGATACAGTATACCTGAAGTGAAGCATCGGAATCTATAACTAGTGTCACAGGAATGGTTCAAACATAGTCAGTAAGAAGAGTCAGTCTTCTTGTCCTTAAGTCGGCATTTTGCCTTTTGTATTTAATTCCGATGCAATTTCGGTGTTTCATCGTCAATAAGAAGTTCCAAGTGATACAGTAAACCTGAGGTGAAGCATCGGAATCTATAACTAGTGACACAGGAATGGTTCAAAACATAGTCAGTAAGAAGAGTCAGTCTTCTTGTACTTAAGTCGGCATTGTACGTTTTCTAATTAATTCCGATGCAATTTCCGTGTTTCATCGTCAATAAGAAGGTCCAAGGGATACAGTAAACCTGAGGTGAAGCATCGGAATCTATAGCTAGTGTCACAGGAATGGTTCAAAACATAGGCAGTAAGAAGAGTCAGTCTTTTTGCCCTTAAGTCGGCATAGTGCCTTTTGTATTTAATTCCGATGCAATTTCTGTGTTTCATCGTCAATAACAAGGTCCAAGGGATACAGTAAACCTGGAGTGAAGCATCGGAATCTATAACTAGTTTCACAGGAATCGTTCAAAACGTAGACAGTAAGAAGAGTCAGACTTCTTGTACTTAAGTCGACATTGTGCCTTTTCTATTTAATTCCGATGCAATTTCTGTGTTTCATCGTCAATAAGAAGGTCCAAGGGATACAGTAAACCTGGAGTGTAGCATCGGAATCTATAACTAGTGTCACAGGAATGGTTCAAAACATAGACAGTAAGAAGAGTCAGACTTCTTGTACATAAGTCGAGTTTGTGCCTTTTCTGTTTAATTCAGATGCAATTTCTGTGATGCACCGTCAATAAGAAGGTCAGAGGGATACAATAAACCTGGAGTGAAGCATCGGTATCTAAAACTAGTGTCACTGGAATGGTTCAAAATATAGACAGTAAGAAGAGTCAGTCTTCTTGTATTTAAGTCGGCATTGTGCCTTTAGTATTTAATTCCGATGAAATTTCTGTGTTTCATCGTCAATAAGAAGGTCCAAGGGATACAGTAAACCTGAAGTGAAGCATCGGAATCTATAACTAGTGTCACAGGAATGGTTCAAATCATAGACAGTAGGAAGGGTCAGTCTTCTTGTACTTAAGTCGGCATTGTGCCTTTCGTATTTAATTCCGATGCAATTTCTGTGTTTCATCGTCAATAAGATGGTCCAAGGGATACGGCAAACCTGGAGTGAAGCATCGGAATCTATAACTAGTGTCACGGGAATGGTTCAAAACATAGACAGTAAGAGGAGTCAGTCTTCTTGTACTTAAGTCGGCATTGTGTCTTTTGTATTTAATTCCGATGCAATTTCTGTGTTTCGTCATCAATAAGAAGGTCAGAGGGATACAGTAAACCTGACGTGAGGCATCGGAATCCAAAACTAGTGTCACAGGAATGGTTCAAAACATAGACAGTAGAAAAAGTCAGTCTTCTTGTACGTAAGTCGGCATTGTGCCTTTTGTATTTAATTCCGATGCAATTTCTGTGTTTCATCGTCAAAAAGGTGGTCCAAGGTACACAGTAAAACTAAAGTGAAGCATCGGAATCTATAACTAGTTTCACAGGTATGGATCAAAACATAGTCAGTAAGAAGAGTCAGTCTTCTTGTACTTAAGTCTTCTTTGTGCCTTTTCAATTTAATTCCGATGCTAATTCTGTGTTTCATCGTCAATAAGAAGGTCCAAGGGACACAGTATACCTGGAGAGAAGCATCGAAATCTATAACTAGTGTCACAGGAATGGTTCAAAACGTAGACAGTAAGAAGAGTCAGACTTCTTGTACTTAAGTCGACATTGTGCCTTTTCTATTTAATTCCGATGCAATTTCTGTGTTTTATTGTCAATAAGAAGGTCAGAGGGATACAGTAAACCTAAAGTGAAGCATCGGAATCTATTACTAGTGTCACAGGAATGGTTCAAAACAAAGTCAGTAAGAAGAGTCAATCTTTGTATACTTAAGTCGGCATTTTGCATTTTGTATTTAATTCCGATGCAATTTCGGTGTTTCATCGTCAATAGGAAGTTCCAAGGGATATAGTAAACCTGAGGAGAAGCATCGGAATCTATAACTAGTGTCACAGGAATGGTTCAAAACATAGTCAGTAAGAAGAGTCAGTCCTCTTGTACTTAAGTCGGCATTGTACCCTTTCTAATTAATTCCGATGCAATTTCCGTGTTTCATCGTCAATAAGAAGATCCAAGGGATACAGTAAACCTGAGGTGAAGCATCGGAATCTATAGCTAGTGTCACAGGAATGGTTCAAAGTATAGGCAGTAAGAAGAGTCAGTCTTCTTTCCCTTATGTCGGCATAGTGCCATTTGTATTTAATTCCGATGCAATTTCTGTGTTTCATCGTCAATAACAAGGTCCAAGGTATACAGTAAACCTGGAGTGAAGCGTCGGAATCTATAACTAGTGTCACAGGAATGGTTCAAAACATAGACAGTAAGAAGAGTCAGACTTCTTGTACATAAGTCGAGTTTGTGCCTTTTCTATTTAATTCCGATGCAATTTCTGTGATGCACCGTCAATAAGAAGGTCAGAGGGATACAATAAACCTGGAGTGAAGCATCAAAATCTATAACTAGTGTCACTGGAATGGTTCAAAATATAGACAGTAAGAAGAGTCAGTCTTCTTGTATTTAAGTCGGCATTGTGCCTTTTGTATTTATTTCCGATGAAATTTCTGTGTTTCATCGTCAATAAGAAGGTCCAAGGGATACAGTAAACCTGAAGTGAAGCATCGTAATCTATAACTAGTGTCACAGGAATGGTTCAAAACAAAGTCAGTAAGAAGAGTCAGTCTTCTTGTCCTTAAGTCGGCATTGTGCCATTTGCATTTAATTCCGATGCAATTTCAGTGTTTCATCGTCCGTAAGAAGGTAAAAGGGATACAGTAAACCTGGAGTGAAGCTTCGGAATCTATAACTAGTGTCACAGGATTGGTTCAAAACGTAGACAGTAAGAAGAGTCAGTCTTCGTGTACTTAAGTCGGCATTTTGCCTTTTGTACTTAATTCCGATGCAATTGCTGTGTTTCATCGTCAATAACAAGGTCCATGGGATACAGTAAACCTGAAGTGAAGCATCGGAAACTATAACTAGTGTCACAGGAATGGTTCAAAACATAGTCAGTAAGAAGAGTCAGTCTTCTTGTACATTACTCGGCATTGTGCCTTTTAAATTTAATTCCGATGCAATTTCTGTGATTCAAAGTCAATAACAAGGCCCAAGGGTTACAGAAAACTGGAGTGAAGCATCGGACTCTATAACTAGTATCACAGAAATGGTTCAAAACATAGACAGTAGAAGAGTCAGTCTTCTTGTACTTAAGTCGGCATTGTGCCTTTTGTATTTAATTCCGATGCAATTTCTGTGTTTCATCGTCAATAAGAAGGTCCAAGAGAAACAGTATACCTGAGTGAAGCATCGGAATCTATAACTAGTGTCACAGGAATGGTTCAAACATAGTCAGTAAGAAGAGTCAGTCTTCTTGTCCTTAAGTCGGCATTTTGCCTTTTGTATTTAATTCCGATTCAATTTCGGTGTTTCATCGTCAATAAGAAGTTCCAAGGGATACAGTAAACCTGAGGTGAAGCATCGGAATCTATAACTAGTGACACAGGAATGGTTCAAAACATAGTCAGTAAGAAGAGTCAGTCTTCTTGTACTTAAGTCGGCATTGTACGTTTTCTAATTAATTCCGATGCAATTTCCGTGTTTCATCGTCAATAAGAAGGTCCAAGGGATACAGTAAACCTGAGGTGAGCATCGGAATCTATAGCTAGTGTCACAGGAATGGTTCAAAACATAGGCAGTAAGAAGAGTCAGTCTTTTTGCCCTTAAGTCGGCATAGTGCCTTTTGTATTTAATTCCGATGCAATTTCTGTGTTTCATCGTCAATAACAAGGTCCAAGGGATACAGTAAACCTGGAGTGAAGCATCGGAATCTATAACTAGTGTCACAGGAATCGTTCAAAACGTAGACAGTAAGAAGAGTCAGACTTCTTGTACTTAAGTCGACATTGTGCCTTTTCTATTTAATTCCGATGCAATTTCTGTGTTTCATCGGCAATAAGATCAGAGGGATACAGTAAACCTGAAGTGAAGCTTCGGAATCTATAACTAGTGTCACAGGAATGGTTCAAAACATAGACAGTAGGAAGAATCAGTCTTCTTGTACTTAAGTCGGCACTGTGCCTTTTGTAATTAATTCCGATGCAATTTCTGTGTTTCATCGACAATAAGAAGGTCAGAGCGATACAGTAAACTTGAAGTGAAGCATCGGAATCCAAAACTAATGTCACAGGAATGGTTCAAAACATAGACAGTAGGAAGAGTCAGTCTTCTTGTACTTAAATCGGCATTGTGCCTTTTGTATTTAATTCCGATGCAATTTCTGTGTTTCATCGTCAATAAGAAAGTCAGAGGGATACAGTAAACCAGATGTGAAGCATCAGAATCAATAACTAGTATCACAGGAATGGTTCAAAACATAGTCAGTAAGAAGATTCAGTCTTCTTGTACTTAAGTCGGCATTGTGCTGTTTGTATTTAATTCTGATGCAATTTCTGTGTTTCATCGTCACTAAGAAGGTCCAAGGGATGCAGTAAACCTGCAGTGAAGCATCGTAATCTATAAGTAGTGTCACAGGGACGGTACAAAACATAGACAGTAAGATGAGTCAGTATTCTTGTACTTAAGTCGGCATTGTGCTTTTTGTATTTTTTTCCGATGCAATTTCTGTGTTTCATCGTCAATAACAAGGTCCAAGGGATACAGTAAACCTCAAGTGAAGCGTCGGAATCTATAACAAGTGTAACAGGAATGGTTCAAATCATAGTCAGTAGTAAGAGTCGGTCTTCATGTACTTAAGTCGGCATGATGCCTTTTAATATGTAATTCCGATGCAATTTCAGTGTTTCATCGTCAATAAGAAGGTAGAAGTGATACAGTAGACCTGAAGTGAAGCATCGGAATCTATAACTAGTGTCACAGGAATGGTTCAAACATAGACAGTAGGAAGAGTCAGTCTTCTTGTACTTAAGTCGGCATTGTGCCTTTTCTATTTAATTCCGATGCAATTTCTGTGTTTCATCGTCAATAAGAAGGTCCAAGGCATACAGTAAATCTGAAGTGAAGCATCGGAATCTATAACCAGTGTCACAGGAATGGTTCAAAACATAGCCAGTAAGAGGAGTCAGTCTTCTTGTACTTAAGTCGGCATTGTGCCTTTTATATTTAATTCCAATGCAATTTGTGTGTTTCATCGTCAATAAGAAGGTCCAAGGGATTCAGTAAACCCGGAGTTATGCATCGGAATCTTCAACTAGTGTCACAGGAATGGTTCAAAACATAGACAGTAAGAAAAGTCAGTCTTCTTGTACTTAAGTCGACATTGTGCCATTTCTATTTAATTCCGATGCAATATCCGTGTTTCTTCGTCAATAAGAAGGTCCAAGGGATACAGTAAACCTGAGGTGAAGCATCGGAATCTATAACTAGTGTCACAGGAATGGTTCAAAACATAGGCAGTAAGAAGAGTCAGTCTTCTTGCCCTTAAATTGGCATAGTGCCTTTTGTATTTAATTCCGATGCAATTTCTGTGTTTCATCGTCAATAAGAAGGTCCAAGGGATACAGTAAACCTGGAGTGTAGCATCGGAATCTATAACTAGTGTCACAGGAATGGTTCAAATCATAGACAGTAAGAAGAGTCAGACTTCTTGTACATAAGTCGAGTTTGTGCCTTTTCTGTTTAATTCAGATGCAATTTCTGTGATGCACCGTCAATAAGAAGGTCAGAGGGATACAATAAACCTGGAGTGAAGCATCGGTATCTAAAACTAGTGTCACTGGAATGGTTCAAAATATAGACAGTAAGAAGAGTCAGTCTTCTTGTATTTAAGTCGGCATTGTGCCTTTAGTATTTAATTCCGATGAAATTTCTGTGTTTCATCGTCAATAAGAAGGTCCAAGGGATACAGTAAACCTGAAGTGAAGCATCGGAATCTATAACTAGTGTCACAGGAATGGTTCAAATCATAGACAGTAGGAAGGGTCAGTCTTCTTGTACTTAAGTCGGCATTGTGCCTTTCGTATTTAATTCCGATGCAATTTCTGTGTTTCATCGTCAATAAGATGGTCCAAGGGATACGGCAAACCTGGACTGAAGCATCGGAATCTATAACTAGTGTCACGGGAATGGTTCAAAACATAGACAGTAAGAGGAGTCAGTCTTCTTGTCCTTAAGTCGACTTTGTGCCATTTCTATTTAATTCCGATGCAATTTCTGTGTTTCATCGTCAATAAGAAGGTCAGAGTGATACAATAAACCTGAAGTGAAGCATCAGAATCTATAACTAGTGTCACAGGAATGGTTTAAAACAAAGTCAGTAAGAAGAGTCAGTCTTCTTGTCCTTAAGTCGGCATTGTGCCTTTTGTATTTAATTCCGATGAAATTTCTGTGTTTCATCGTCAATAACAAGGTCCAAGGGATACAGTAAACCTGGAGTGAAGCATCGCAATCTGTAACTATTGTCAATGGAATGGTTCAAAACATAGACAGTAAGAAGAGTCAGTCTTCTTGTACTTAAGTCGGCATTGTGTCTTTTGTATTTAATTCCGATGCAATTTCTGTGTTTCGTCATCAATAAGAAGGTCAGAGGGATACAGTAAACCTGACGTGAGGCATCGGAATCCAAAACTAGTGTCACAGGAATGGTTCAAAACATAGACAGTAGAAAAAGTCAGTCTTCTTGTACGTAAGTCGGCATTGTGCCTTTTGTATTTAATTCCGATGCAATTTCTGTGTTTCATCGTCAAAAAGATGGTCCAAGGTATACAGTAAAACTAAAGTGAAGCATCGGAATCTATTACTAGTGTCACAGGAATGGTTCAAAACAAAGTCAGTAAGAAGAGTCAGTCTTCTTGTCCTTAAGTCGGCATTGTGCCATTTGCATTTAATTCCGATGCGATTTCTGTGTTTCATCGTCAGTAAGAAGGTCCAAGGGATACAGTAAACCTGGAGTGAAGCATCGGAATCTATAACTAGTGTCACAGGAATGGTTCAAAACATAGTCAGTAAGAAGAGTCAGTCTTCTTGTACTTTACTCGGCATTGTGCCTTTTATATTTAATTCCGATGCAATTTCTGTGATTTATCGTCAATAAGAAGGCCCAAAGGTTACAGAAAACTGGAGTGAAGCATCGGACTCTATAACTAGTGTCACAGAAATGGTTCAAAACATAGACAGTAGACGAGGCAGTCTTCTTGTACTTAAGTCGGCATTGGCCTTTTGTATTTAATTCCGATGCAATTTCTGTGTTTCATCGTCAATAAGAAGGTCCAAGAGAAACAGTATACCTGAAGTGAAGCATCGGAATCGATAACTAGTGTCACAGGAATGGTTTAAAACATAGTCTGTAAGAAGAGTCAGTCTTCTTGTCCTTAAGTCGGCATTGTGCCTTTTGTATATAATTCCGATCCAATTTCTGTGTTTCATCGGCAATAAGGTCAGAGGGATACACTAAACCTGAAGTGAAGCTTCGGAATCTATAACTAGTGTCACAGGAATGGTTCAAAACATAGACAGTAGGAAGAATCAGTCTTCTTGTACTTAAGTCGGCATTGTGCCTTTTGTAATTAATTCCGATGCAATTTCTGTGTTTCATCGACAATAAGAAGGTCAGAGCGATACAGTAAATTTGAAGTGAAGCATCGGAATCCAAAACTAATGTCACAGGAATGGTTCAAACATAGACAGTAGGAAGAGTCAGTCTTCTTGCACTTAAGTCGGCATTGTGCCTTTTGTATTTAATTCCGATGCAATTTCTGTGTTTCATCGTCAATAAGAAAGTCAGAGGGATACAATAAACCAGATGTGAAGCATCAGAAACAATAACTAGTGTCACAGGAATGATTCAAAACATGGTCAGTAAGAAGATTCAGTCTTCTTGTACTTAAGTCGGCATTGTGCCTTTTGTATTTAATTCTGATGCAATTTCTTTGTTTCATCGTCAATAAGAAGGTCCAAGGGATACAGTAAACCTGCAGTGAAGCATCGGAATCTATAAGTAGTGTCACAGGGACGGTACAAATCCTAGACAGTAAGATGAGTCAGTATTCTTGTACTTACGTCGCCATTGTGGCTTTTCTAATTAATTCCGATGCAATTTCTGTGTTTCATCGCCAATAAGAAGGTCCAAGGGATACAGTAAACCTGGAGTGTAGCATCGGAATCTATATCTAGTGTCACAGGAATAGTTCAAAACATAGACAGTAAGAAGACTCAGTCTTCGTGTACTTAAGTCGGCATTTTGTATTTAATTCCGATGCAATTTCTGTGTTTCATCGTCAATAACAAGTTCCAAGGGATACAGTAAACCTGGAGTGAAGCATCGGAATCTATAACTAGTGTCAATGGAATGGTTCAAAACATAGACAGTAAGAACAGTCAGTCTTCTTGTACTTAAGGCGGCATTGTGCCTTTTGTATTTAATTCCGATGCAGTTTCTGTGTTTCATCGTCAATAAGAAGGTCAGAGGGGTACAGTAAACCTGAAGTGAAGCATCGGAATCTATAGCTAGTGTCACAGGAATGTTTCAAAACATAGTCAGTAAGAAGAGTCAGTCTTCTTGTCCTTAAGTCGTCATTGGGCCTTTTGTATTTAATTCCGATGCAATTTCTGTGTTTCATCATCAATAAGAAGGTCCAACGGATACAGTAAACCTGGAGTGAAGCATCGGAGTCTATAACTAGTGTCAAAGGACTGGTTCAAAAATAGGCAGTAAGAAGAGTCAGTCTTCTTGAACTTAATTCGGCATTGTGCCTTCTGTATTTAATTCCGATGCAATTTCTGTGTTTCATCGTCAATAAGAAGGTCAGAGGGATACAGTAAACCTGAAGTGAAGCATCGGAATCCATAACTAGTGTCACAGGAATGGTTCAAAGCATAGTCAGAAAGGAGAGTCAGTCTTCTTGTACTTAAGTCGGCATAGTGCCATTTGTATTTAATTCCGATGCAATTTCTGTGTTTCATCGTCAATAACAAGGTCCAAGGGATACAGTAAACCTGGAGTGAAGCATCGGAATCTATAACTAGTGTCACAGGAATGGTTCAAAACATAGACAGTAAGAAGAGTCAGACTTCTTGTACATAAGTCGAGTTTGTGCCTTTTCTATTTAATTCCGATGCAATTTCTGTGATGCACCGTCAATAAGAAGGTCAGAGGGATACAATAAACCTGGAGTGAAGCATCGGAATCTATAACTAGTGTCACTGGAATGGTTCAAAATATAGACAGTAAGATGAGTCAGTCTTCTTGTATTTAAGTCGGCATTGTGCCTTTTGTATTTAATTCCGATGAAATTTCTGTGTTTCATCGTCAATAAGAAGGTCCAAGGGATACAGTAAACCTGAAGTGAAGCATCGGAATCTATAACTAGTGTCACAGGAATGGTTCAAAACAAAGTCAGTAAGAAGAGTCAGTCTTCTTGTCCTTAAGTCGGCATTGTGCCATTTGCATTTAATTCCGATGCAATTTCAGTGTTTCATCGTCCGTAAGAAGGTAAAAGGGATACAGTAAACCTGGAGTGAAGCTTCGGAATCTATAACTAGTGTCACAGGATTGGTTCAAAACGTAGACAGTAAGAAGAGTCAGTCTTCGTGTACTTAAGTCGGCATTTTGCCTTTTGTACTTAATTCCGATGCAATTGCTGTGTTTCATCGTCAATAACAAGGTCCATGGGATACAGTAAACCTGAAGTGAAGCATCGGAAACTATAACTAGTGTCACAGGAATGGTTCAAAACATAGTCAGTAAGAAGAGTCAGTCTTCTTGTACATTACTCGGCATTGTGCCTTTTAAATTTAATTGCGATGCAATTTCTGTGATTCAAAGTCAATAACAAGGCCCAAGGGTTACAGAAAACTGGAGTGAAGCATCGGACTCTATAACTAGTATCACAGAAATGGTTCAAAACATAGACAGTAGAAGAGTCAGTCTTCTTGTACTTAAGTCGGCATTGTGCCTTTTGTATTTAATTCCGATGCAATTTCCGTCTTTCATCGTCAATAAGAAGGTCCAAGAGAAACAGTATACCTGAAGTGAAGCATCGGAATCTATAACTAGTGTCACAGGAGTGGTTCAAACATAGTCAGTAAGAAGAGTCAGTCTTCTTGTCCTTAAGTCGGCATTTTGCCTTTTGTATTTAATTCCGATGCAATTTCGGTGTTTCATCGTCAATAAGAAGTTCCAAGGGATACAGTAAACCTGAGGTGAAGCTTCGAAATCTATAACTAGTGACACAGGAATGGTTCAAAACATAGTCAGTAAGAAGAGTCAGTCTTCTTGTACTTAAGTCGGCATTGTACGTTTTCTAATTAGATCCGATGCAATATCCGTGTTTCATCGTCAATAAGAAGGTCCAAGGGATACAGTAAACCTGAGGTGAAGAATCGGAATCTATAGCTAGTGTCACAGGAATGGTTCAAAACATAGGCAGTAAGAAGAGTCAGTCTTCTTGCCCTTAAATCGGCATAGTGCCTTTTGTATTTAATTCCGATGCAATTTCTGTGTTTCATCGTCAATAAGAAGGTCCAAGGGATACAGTAAACCTGGAGTGTAGCATCGGAATCTATAACTCGTGTCACAGGAATGGTTCAAAACATAGACAGTAAGAAGAGTCAGACTTCTTGTACATAAGTCGAGTTTGTGCCTTTTCTGTTTAATTCAGATGCAATTTCGGTGATGCACCGTCAATAAGAAGGTCAGAGGGATACAGTAAACCTGAGGTGAAGCATCGGAATCTATAGCTAGTGTCACAGGAATGGTTCAAAATATAGACAGTAAGAGGAGTCAGTCTTCTTGTCCTTAAGTCGACTTTGTGCCATTTCTATTTAATTCCGATGCAATTTCTGTGTTTCATCGTCAATAAGAAGGTCAGAGGGATACAATAAACCTGAAGTGAAGCATCAGAATCTATAACTAGTGTCACAGGAATGGTTTAAAACAAAGTCAGTAAGAAGAGTCAGTCTTCTTGTCCTTAAGTCGGCATTGTGCCTTTTGTATTTAATTCCGATGAAATTTCTGTGTTTCATCGTCAATAAGATGGTCCAAGGGATACAGTAAACCTGCAGTGTATCATCGGAATCTATAACTAGTGTCACAGGAATGGTTCAAAACATAGACAGTAAGAAAAGTCAGTCATCGTGTACTTAAGTCGGCATTTAGCCTTTTATATTTACTTCCGATGCAATTTCTGTGTTTCATCGTCAATAAGAAATTCCAAGGTTTACAGTAAACCTGAGGTGAAGCATCGGAATCTATAACTAGTGTCACAGGAATGGTTCAAACATAGTCAGTAAGAAGAGTCAGTCTTCTTGTACTTAAGTCGGCATTGAACCTTTTCTATTTAATTCTGATGCAATTTCTGTGTTTCATCGTCAATAACAAGGTCCAAGGGATACAGTAAACCTGGAGTGAAGCATCGCAATCTGTAACTATTGTCAATGGAATGGTTCAAAACATAGACAGTAAGAAGAGTCAGTCTTCTTGTACTTAAGTCGGCATTGTGTCTTTTGTATTTAATTCCGATGCAATTTCTGTGTTTCGTCATCAATAAGAAGGTCAGAGGGATACAGTAAACCTGACGTGAGGCATCGGAATCCAAAACTAGTGTCACAGGAATGGTTCAAAACATAGACAGTAGAAAAAGTCAGTCTTCTTGTACGTAAGTCGGCATTGTGCCTTTTGTATTTAATTCCGATGCAATTTCTGTGTTTCATCGTCAAAAAGATGGTCCAAGGTATACAGTAAAACTAAAGTGAAGCATCGGAATCTATAACTAGTTTCACAGGAATGGATCAAAACATAGTCAGTAAGAAGAGTCAGTCTTCTTGTACTTAAGTCTTCTTTGTGCCTTTTCAATTTAATTCCGATGCTAATTCTGTGTTTCATCGTCAATAAGAAGGTCCAAGGGACACAGTATACCTGGAGAGAAGCATCGAAATCTATAACTAGTGTCACAGGAATGGTTCAAAACGTAGACAGTAAGAAGAGTCAGACGTCTTGTACTTAAGTCGACATTGTGCCTTTTCTATTTAATTCCGATGCAATTTCTGTGTTTCATTGTCAATAAGAAGGTCAGAGGGATACAGTAAACCTAAGGTGAAGCATCGGAATCTATTACTAGTGTCACAGGAATGGTTCAAAACAAAGTCAGTAAGAAGAGTCAGTCTTCTTGTCCTTAAGTCGGCATTGTGCCATTTGCATTTAATTCCGATGCAATTTCTGTGTTTCATCGTCAGTAAGAAGGTCCAAGGGATACAGTAAACCTGGAGTGAAGCATCGGAATCTATAACTAGTGTCACAGGAATGGTTCAAAACATAGTCAGTAAGAAGAGTCAGTCTTCTTGTACTTTACTCGGCATTGTGCCTTTTATATTTAATTCCGATGCAATTTCTGTGATTTATCGTCAATAAGAAGGCCCAAAGGTTACAGAAAACTGGAGTGAAGCATCGGACTCTATAACTAGTGTCACAGAAATGGTTCAAAACATAGACAGTAGACGAGGCAGTCTTCTTGTACTTAAGTCGGCATTGGCCTTTTGTATTTAATTCCGATGCAATTTCTGTGTTTCATCGTCAATAAGAAGGTCCAAGAGAAACAGTATACCTGAAGTGAAGCATCGGAATCGATAACTAGTGTCACAGGAATGGTTCAAAACATAGTCTGTAAGAAGAGTCAGTCTTCTTGTCCTTAAGTCGGCATTGTGCCTTTTGTATATAATTCCGATCCAATTTCTGTGTTTCATCGGCAATAAGGTCAGAGGGATACAGTAAACCTGAAGTGAAGCTTCGGAATCTATAACTAGTGTCACAGGAATGGTTCAAAACATAGACAGTAGGAAGAATCAGTCTTCTTGTACTTAAGTCGGCATTGTGCCTTTTGTAATTAATTCCGATGCAATTTCTGTGTTTCATCGACAATAAGAAGGTCAGAGCGATACAGTAAATTTGAAGTGAAGCATCGGAATCCAAAACTAATGTCACAGGAATGGTTCAAACATAGACAGTAGGAAGAGTCAGTCTTCTTGCACTTAAGTCGGCATTGTGCCTTTTGTATTTAATTCCGATGCAATTTCTGTGTTTCATCGTCAATAAGAAAGTCAGAGTGATACAATAAACCAGATGTGAAGCATCAGAAACAATAACTAGTGTCACAGGAATGATTCAAAACATGGTCAGTAAGAAGATTCAGTCTTCTTGTACTTAAGTCGGCATTGTGCCTTTTGTATTTAATTCTGATGCAATTTCTTTGTTTCATCGTCAATAAGAAGGTCCAAGGGATACAGTAAACCTGCAGTGAAGCATCGGAATCTATAAGTAGTGTCACAGGGACGGTACAAATCCTAGACAGTAAGATGAGTCAGTATTCTTGTACTTACGTCGCCATTGTGGCTTTTCTAATTAATTCCGATGCAATTTCTGTGTTTCATCGCCAATAAGAAGGTCCAAGGGATACAGTAAACCTGGAGTGTAGCATCGGAATCTATAACTAGTGTCACAGGAATAGTTCAAAACATAGACAGTAAGAAGACTCAGTCTTCGTGTACTTAAGTCGGCATTTTGTATTTAATTCCGATGCAATTTCTGTGTTTCATCGTCAATAACAAGTTCCAAGGGATACAGTAAACCTGGAGTGAAGCATCGGAATCTATAACTAGTGTCAATGGAATGGTTCAAAACATAGACAGTAAGAACAGTCAGTCTTCTTGTACTTAAGGCGGCATTGTGCCTTTTGTATTTAATTCCGATGCAGTTTCTGTGTTTCATCGTCAATAAGAAGGTCAGAGGGGTACAGTAAACCTGAAGTGAAGCATCGGAATCTATAGCTAGTGTCACAGGAATGTTTCAAAACATAGTCAGTAAGAAGAGTCAGTCTTCTTGTCCTTAAGTCGTCATTGGGCCTTTTGTATTTAATTCCGATGCAATTTCTGTGTTTCATCATCAATAAGAAGGTCCAACGGATACAGTAAACCTGGAGTGAAGCATCGGAATCTATAACTAGTGTCAAAGGACTGGTTCAAAAATAGGCAATAAGAAGAGTCAGTCTTCTTGAATTTAATTCGGCATTGTGCCTTCTGTATTTAATTCCGATTCAATTTTCTGTGTTTCATCGTCAATAGGAAGGTCCAAGGGATACAGTAAACCTGAGGTGAAGCATCGGAATCTATAACTAGTTTCACAGGAATGGTTCAAAACATAGTCAGTAAGAAGAGTCAGTCGTCTTGTACTTAAGTTGGCTTTGTGCCTTTTCTATTTCATTCCGATGCAATTTCTGTGTTTCATCGTCAATAAGGTCAGAGGGATACAGTAATCCTGAACGGAAGCATCGGAATCTATAACTAGTGCCACAGGAATGGTTCAAAACATAGACAGTAAGAAGAGTCAGTCTCCTTGTACATAATTCTGCACTGTGCCTTTTGTATTTAATTCCGATGCAATTTCTGTGTTTCATCCTCAATAAGAAGGTCCAAGGCATACAGTAAACCTGAGGTGAAGCATCGGAATCTATAACTAGTGTCACAGGAATGGTTCAAAACATAGTCAGTAAGAAGAGTCAGTCTTCTTGTACTTAAGTCGGCATTGTACCTTATCTAATTAATTCCGATGGAATTTCTGTGTTTCATCGTCAATAACAAGGTCCAAGGGATACAGTAAACCTGGAGTGAGGCATCGGAATCTATAACTAGTGTCAATGGAATATTTCAAAACATAAACTGTAAGATGAGTCAGTTTTCTTGTACTTAAGTCGGCATTGTGCTTTTGTATTTATTTCCGATGCAGTTTCTGTGTTTCATCGTCAATAAGAAGGTCAGAGGGGTACAGTATACCTGAAGTGAAGCATAGAATCTATAGCTAGTGTCACAGGAATGGTTCAAAACATAGTCAGTAAGAAGATTCAGTCTTCTTGTACTTAAGTCGGCATTGTACCTTTTCTATTTAATTCCGATGCAATTTCTGTGTTTCATCGTCTGTAACAAGTCCCAAGGGATACAGTAAACCTGGACTGAAGCGTCGGAATCTATAACTAGTGTCAATGGAATGGTTCAAAACATAGACATAAAGAAGAGTCAGTCTTCTTGTACTTAAGTCGGCATTGTGCCTTTTGTATTTAATTCCGATGCAGTTTCTGTGTTTCATCGTCAATAAGAAGGTCAGAGGGGTACCGTAAACCTGAAGTGAAGCATCGGAATCTATAGCTAGTGTCACAGGAATGGTTCAATACATAGTCAGTAAGAAGAGTCAGCCCTCTTGTCCTTAAGTCGTCATTGTGCCTTTTGTATTTAATTCCGATGCAATTTCTGTGTTTCATCATCAATAAGAAGGTCCAAGGGATACAGTAAACCTGGAGTGAAGCATCGGGATCTGTAACTAGTGTCACAGGAATCGTTCAAATCATAGTCAGTAAGAAGAGTCAGTCTTCTTGTACTTAAGTCGGCATAGCGCCTTATCTATTTAGTTCCGATGCAATTTGTGTGTTTCATCGTCAATAAGAAGGTCCAAGGGATACAGTAAACCTGGAGTCAACCATCGGAATCTATAACTAGTGTCAATGGTATGGTTCAAAACATAGACAGTAAGAAGAGTCAGTGTTCTTGTACTTAAGTCGGCATTGTGCCTTTTGTATTTAATTCCGATGCAATTTCTGTGTTTCATCGTCAATAAGAGGGTCAGAGGGATACACTAAACCTGAAGTGAAGCATCGGAATTCATAACTAGTGTCACAGGAATGGTTCAAAGCATAGTCAGAAAGGAGGGTCAGTCTTCTTGTACTTAAGTCGGCATTGTGCCTTTTGTATTTAATTTTGATGCAATTTCTGTGTTTCATCGTCAATAGGAAGGTCCAAGGGATACAGTAAACCTGAGGTGAAGCATCGGAATCTATAACTAGTTTCACAATAATGGTTCAAAACATAGTCAGTAAGAAGAGTCAGTCTTCTTGTACTTATGTTGGCATTGTGCCTTTTCTACTTAATTCCGATGCAATTTGTGTGTTTCATCGTCAATAAGAATGTCCAAGGGATACAGTAGACCTGAAGTGTAGCATCGGAATCTATAACTAGTGTCACAGGAATGGTTCAAAACATAGTCGGTAAGAAGAGTCAGTCTTCTTGTAGTTAAGACGGCATTGTGCCTTTTCTATTTAGTTTCGATGCAATTTCTGTGTTTCATCGTCAATAAGAAGGTCCAAGGGATACAGTAAACCTGGAGTGAAGCATCGGAAACTATAACTAGTGTCACAGGAAAGTTTCAAAACATAGACAGTAAGAAGAGTCAGTCTTCTTGTACTTACGTCGGCATAGTGCCTTTTGCATTTAATTCCGATGCAATTTGTGTGTTTCATCGTCAATAAGAAGGTCCAAGGGATACAGTAAACCTGGAGTGTAGCATCGGAATCTATAGCTAGTGTCACAGGAATGGATCAAAGCATAGACAGGAAGAAGAGTCAGTCTTCGTGTACTTAAGTCGGCACTGTGCCTTTTGTATTTAATTCCGATGCAATTTCTGTGTTTTATCGTAAATAAGAAGGTCCAAGGCATACAGTAAACCTGAGGTGAAGCATCGTAATCTATAACTAGTGTCACAGGAATGGTTCAAAACATAGACAGTAAGAAGAGTCAGTCTCCTTGTACTTAATTCTGCACTGTGCGTTTTGTATTTAATTCCGATGCAATTTCTGTGTTTCATCGTCAATAAGAATGTCCAAGGGATACAGTAAACCTGGAGTGAAGCATCGGAGTCTATAACTAGTGTCACAGGACTGGTTCAAAAATAGACAGTAAGAAGAGTCAGTCGTCTTGAACTTAATTTGGCATTGTGCCTTTTGTATTCAATTCCGATGCAATTTCTGTGTTTCATCGTCAATAAGAAGGTCCAAGGGATACAGTAAACCTGGAGCGTAGCATCGGAATCTATAACTAGTGTCACAGGAATAGTTCAAAACATAGACAGTAAGAAGAGTCAGTCTTCGTGTACTTAAGTCAGCTTTTGGCCTTTTGTATTTAATTCCGATGCAATTTCTGTGTTTCATCGTCAATAAGAAGGTCCAAGGGATACAGTAAACCTGAGGTGAAGCATCGGAATCTATAACTAGTGTCACAGGAATGGTTCAAAACATAGTCAGTAAGAAGATTCAGTCTTCCTGTACTTAAGTCGGCATTGTACATTTTCTATTTAAGTCCGATGCAATTTCTGTGTTTCATCGTCAATAACAAGTTCCAAGGGATACAGTAAACCTGGAGTGAAGCATCGGAATCTATAACTAGTGTCAATGGAATGGTTCGAAACATAGACAGTAAGAAGAGTCAGTCTTCTTGTACTTAAGTCGGCATTGTGCCTTTTGTATCTAATTCCGATGCAGTTTCTGTGTTTCATCGTCAATAAGAAGGTCAGAGGGGTACAGTAAACCTGAAGTGAAGCATCGGAATCTATAGCTAGTGTCACAGGAATGGTTCAAAACATAGTCAGTAAGAAGAGTCAGTCTTCTTGTCCTTAAGTCGTCATTGTGCCTTTTGTATTTAATTCTGATGCAATTTCTGTGTTTCATCATCAATAAGAAGGTCCAAGGGATACAGTAAACTTGGAGTGAAGCATCGGAATCTATAACAAGTGTCAATGGAATATTTCAAAACATAGACAGTAAGAAGAGTCAGTCTCCTTGTACTTAATTCTGCACTGTGCTTTTGTATTTAATTCCGATGCAATTTCTGTGTTTCATCGTCAATTAGAATGTCCAAGGGATACAGTGAACCTGAGGTGTAGCATCGGAATTTATAACTAGTGTCACACGAATGGATCATAACATAGTCAGTAAGAAGAGTCACTCTTCTTGTACTTAAGTCGGCATTGTGCCTTTTCTATTTAATTCCAGTGCAATTTCTGTGTTTAATCGTCAATAAGAAGGACCAAGGGATACAGTAAACCTGGAGTGGAACATCGGAGTCTATAACTAGTGTCACAGGACTGGTTCAAAAATAGACAGTAAGAAGAGTCAGTCTTCTTGATCTTAATTCGGCATTGTGCCTTTTGTATACAATTCCGATGCAATTTCTGTGTTTCATCGCCAATAAGAAGGTCAGAGGGATACAGTAAACCTGAAGTGAAGCATCGGAATCCATAACTAGTGTCACAGGAATGGTTCAAAACATAGTCAGTAAGAAGAGTCAGTCTTCTTGTACATAAGTCGGCATTGTGCCTTTTGTATTTAATTCCGATGCAATTTCTGTGTTTCATCGTCAATAAGAAGGTCCAAGGGATACAGAAAACCTGGAGTGAAGCATCGGAATCTGTAACTAGTGTCACAGGAATGGTTCAAATCATAGACTGTAAGAAGAGTCAGTCTTCGTGCACCTCAGTCGGCATTTTGCCTTTTGTATTTAATTCCGATGCAATTTTTGTGATTCATAGTCAATAAGAAGGTCCAAGGGATACAGTGAACCTGAAGTGAAGCATCGGGATATATAACTAGTGTCACAGGAATCGTTCTAATCATAGTCAGTACGAAGAGTCAGTCATCTTGTACTTAAGTCGGCATAGTGCCTTTTCTATTTAATTCCGATGCAATTTGTGTGTTTCATCGTCAATAAGAAGGTCCAAGGGATACAGTAAACCTGGAGTGAAGCATCGGAATCTGTAACTAGTGTCAATGGTATGGTTCAAAACATGGACGGTAAGAAGAGTCAGTCTTCTTGTACTTAGGTCGGCATTGTGCCTTTTGGATTTAATTACGATGCAATGTCTGTGTTTCATCGTCAATAAGAAGGTCCAAGGGATACAGTAAACCTGGAGTGTAGCATCGGAATCTATAGCTAGTGTCACAGGAATGGTTCAAACATAGTCAGTAAGAAGAGTCAGTCTTCTTGTACTTAAGTCGGCAATGTGCCATTTCTATTTAATTCCGATGCAATTTCTGTGTTTAATCGTCAATAAGAAGGACCAAGGGATACAGAAAACCTGGAGTGAAGCATCGGAGTCTATAACTAGTGTCACAGGACTGGTTCAAAAATAGACAGTAAGAAGAGTCAGTCTTCTTGAACTTAATTCGGCATTGTGCCTTTTGTATTCAATTCCGATGCAATTTCTGTGTTTCATCGTCAATAAGAAGGTCCAAGGGATACAGTAAACCTGGAGCGTAGCATCGGAATCTATAACTAGTGTCACAGGAATAGTTCAAAACATAGACAGTAAGAAGAGTCAGTCTTCGTGTACTTAAGTCAGCTTTTTGCCTTATGTATTTAATTCCGATGCAATTTCTGTGTTTCATCGTCAATAAGAAGGTCCAAGGGATACAGTAAACCTGAGGTGTAGCATCGGAATCTATAGCTAGTGTCACAGGAATGGATCAAAGCATAGACAGTAAGAAGAGTCAGTCTTCGTGTACTTAAGTCGGCACTGTGCCTTTTGTATTTAATTCCGATGCAATTTCTGTGTTTTATCGTCAATAAGAAGGTCCAAGGCATACAGTAAACCTGAGGTGAAGCATCGTAAACTATAACTAGTGTCACAGGAATGGTTCAAAACATAGACAGTAAGAAGAGTCAGTCTCCTTGTACTTAATTCTGCACTGTGCGTTTTGTATTTAATTCCGATGCAATTTCTGTGTTTCATCGTCAATAAGCAGGTCCAAGGGATACAGAAAACCTGGAGTGAAGCATCGGAATCTGTAACTAGTGTCACAGGAATGGTTCAAAAGTAGACAGTAAGAAGAGTCAGTCTTCTTGATCTTAATTCGGCAATGTGCCCTTTGTATACAATTCCGATGCAATTTCTGTGTTTCATCGCCAATAAGAAGGTCAGAGGGATACAGTAAACCTGAAGTGAAGCATCGGAATCCATAACTAGTGTCACAGGAATGGTTCAAAACATGGTCAGTAAGAAGAGTCAGTCTTCTTGTACTTAAGTCGTCATTGTGCCTTTTGTATTTAATTCCGATGCAATTTCTGTGTTTCATCGTCAATAAGAAGGTCCAAGGGATACAGAAAACCTGGAGTGAAGCATCGGAATCTGTAACTAGTGTCACAGGAATGGTTCAAATCATAGACTGTAAGAAGAGTCAGTCTTCGTGCACTTCAGTCGGCATTTTGCCTTTTGTATTTAATTCCGATGCAATTTTTGTGTTTCATAGTCAATAAGAAGGTCCAAGGGATACAGTAAACCTGGAGTGAAGCATCGGAGTCTATAACTAGTGTCACAGGACTGGTTCAAAAATAGACAGTAAGAAGAGTCAGTCTTCTTGAACTTAATTCGGCATTGTGCCTATTGTATTCAATTCCGATGCAATTTCTGTGTTTCAACGTCAATAAGAAGGTCCAAGTGATACAGAAAACCTGGAGCGTAGCATCGGAATCTATAACTAGTGTCACAGGAATAGTTCAAAACATAGACAGTAAGAAGAGTCAGTCTTCGTGTACTTAAGTCAGCTTTTTGCCTTTTGTATTTAATTCCGATGCAATTTCAGTGTTTCATCGTCAATAAGAAGGTCCAAGGGATACAGTAAACCTGAGGTGAAGCATCGGAATCTATAACTAGTGTCACAGGAATGGTTCAAAACATAGTCAGTAAGAAGATTCAGTCTTCCTGTACTTAAGTCGGCATTGTACCTTTTCTATTTAAGTCCGATGCAATTTCTGTGTTTCATCGTCAATAACAAGTTCCAAGGGATACAGTAAACCTGGAGTGAAGCATCGGAATCTATAACTAGTGTCAATGGAATGGTTCAAAACATAGACAGTAAGAAGAGTCAGTCTTCTTGTACTTAAGTCGGCATTGTGCCTTTTGTATTTAATTCCGATGCAGTTTCTGTGTTTCATCGTCAATAAGAAGGTCAGAGGGGTACAGTAAACCTGAAGTGAAGCATCGGAATCTATAGCTAGTGTCACAGGAATGGTTCAAAACATAGTCAGTAAGAAGAGTCAGTCTTCTTGTCCTTAAGTCGTCATTGTGCCTTTTGTATTTAATTCCGATGCAATTTCTGTGTTTCATCATCAATAAGAAGGTCCAAGGGATACAGTAAACTTGGAGTGAAGCATCGGAATCTATAACAAGTGTCAATGGAATATTTCAAAACATAGACAGTAAGAAGAGTCAGTCTCCTTGTACTTAATTCTGCACTGTGCTTTTGTATTTAATTCCGATGCAATTTCTGTGTTTCACCGTCAATAAGAATGTCCAAGGGATACGGTGAACCTGAAGTGTAGCATCGGAATTTATAACTAGTCTCACACGAATGGTTCATAACATAGTCAGTAAGAAGAGTCACTCTTCTTGTACTTAAGTCGGCATTGTGCCTTTTCTATTTAATTCCAATGCAATTACTGTGTTTAATCGTCAATAAGAAGGACCAAGGGATACAGTAAACCTGGAGTGAAACATCGGAGTCTATAACTAGTTTCACAGGACTGGTTCAAAAATAGACAGTAAGAAGAGTCAGTCTTCTTGATCTTAATTCGGCATTGTGCCTTTTGTATACAATTCCGATGCAATTTCTGTGTTTCATCGCCAATAAGAAGGTCAGAGGGATACAGTAAACCTGAAGTGAAGCATCGGAATCTATAACTAGTGTCACAGGAATGGTTCAAAACATAGTCAGTAAGAAGAGTAAGTCTTCTTGTACTTAAGTCGTCATTGTGCCTTTTGTATTTAATTCCGATGCAATTTCTGTGTTTCATCGTCAATAAGAAGGTCCAAGGGATACAGAAAACCTGGAGTGAAGCATCGGAATCCGTAACTAGTGTCACAGGAATGGTTCAAATCATAGACTGTAAGAAGAGTCAGTCTTCGTGCACTTCAGTCGGCATTTTGCCTTTTGTATTTAATTCCGATGCAATTTTTGTGTTTCATAGTCAATAAGAAGGTCCAAGGGATACAGTGAACCTGAAGTGAAGCATCGGGATATATAACTAGTGTCACAGGAATCGTTCAAATCATAGTCAGTACGAAGAGTCAGTCATCTTGTACATAAGTCGGCATAGTGCCTATTCTATTTAATTCCGATGCAATTTGTGTGTTTCATCGTCAATAAGAAGGTCCAAGGGATACAGTAAACCTGGAGTGAAGCATCGGAATCTGTAACTAGTGTCAATGGTATGGTTCAAAACATGGACGGTAAGAAGAGTCAGTCTTCTAGTACTTAAGTCGGCATTGTGCCTTTTGGATTTAATTACGATGCAATGTCTGTGTTTCATCGTCAATAAGAAGGTCCAAGGGATACAGTAAACCTGGAGTGTAGCATCGGAATCTATAGCTAGTGTCACAGGTATGGTTCAAACATAGTCAGTAAGAAGAGTCAGTCTTCTTGTACTTAAGTCGGCATTGTGCCATTTCTATTTAATTCCGATGCAATTTCTGTGTTTAATCGTCAATAAGAAGGACCAAGGGATACAGTAAACCTGGAGTGAAGCATCGGAGTCTATAACTAGTGTCACAGGACTGGTTCAAAAATAGACAGTAAGAAGAGTCAGTCTTCTTTATCTTAATTCGGCATTGTGCCTTTTGTATACAATTCCGATGCAATTTCTGTGTTTCATCGCCAATAAGAAGGTCAGAGGGATACAGTAAACCTGAAGTGAAGCATCGGAATCCATAACTAGTGTCACAGGAATGGTTCAAAACATAGTCAGTAAGAAGAGTCAGTCTTCTTGTACTTAAGTCGGCATTGTGCCTTTTGTATTTAATTCCGATGCAATTTCTGTGTTTCATCGTCAATAAGAAGGTCAATACAGAAAACCTGGAGTGAAACATCGGAATCTGTAACTAGTGTCACAGGAATGGTTCAAATCATAGACTGTAAGAAGAGTCAGTCTTCGTGCACTTCAGTCGGCATTTTGCCTTTTGTATTTAATTCCGATGCAATTTTTGTGTTTCATAGTCAATAAGAAGGTCCAAGGGATACAGTGAACCTGAAGTGAAGCATCGGGATATATAACTAGTGTCACAGGAGTCGTTCAAATCACAGTCAGTACGAAGAGTCAGTCATCTTGTACTTAAGTCGGCATAGTGCCTTTTCTATTTAATTCCGATGCAATTTGTGTGTTTCATCGTCAATAAGAAGGTCCAAGGGATACAGCAAACCTGGAGTGAAGCATCGGAATCTGTAACTAGTGTCAATGGTATGGTTCAAAACATGGACGGTAAGAAGAGTCAGTCTTCTTGTACTTAAGTCGGCATTGTGCCTTTTGGATTTAATTACGATGCAATGTCTGTGTTTCATCGTCAATAAGAAGGTCCAAGTTATACATTAAACCTGGAGTGTAGCATCGGAATCTATAGCTAGTGTCACAGGAATGGTTCAAACATAGTCAGTAAGAAGAGTCAGTCTTCTTGTACTTAAGTCGGCATTGTGCCATTTCTATTTAATTCCGATGCAATTTCTGTGTTTAATCGTCAATAAGAAGGACCAAGGGATACAGTAAACCTGGAGTGAAGCATCGGAGTCTATAACTAGTGTCACAGGACTGATTCAAAAATAGACAGTAAGAAGAGTCAGTCTTCTTGAACTTAATTCGGCATTGTGCCTTTTGTATTCAATTCCGATGCAATTTCTGTGTTTCATCGTCAATAAGAAGGTCCAAGGGATACAGTAAACCTGGAGCGTAGCATCGGAATCTATAACTAGTGTCACAGGAATAGTTCAAAACATAGACAGTAAGAAGAGTCACTCTTCGTGTACTTAAGTCAGCTTTTTGCTTTTTGTATTTAATTCCGATGCAATTTTTGTGTTTCATAGTCAATAAGAACGTCCAAGGGATACAGTGAACCTGAAGTGAAGCATCGAGATATATAACTAGTGTCACAGGAATCGTTCAAATCATAGTCAGTACGAAGAGTCAGTCTTCTTGTACTTATGTCGGCATAGTGCCTTCTCTATTTAATTCCGATGCAATTTGTGTGTTTCATCGTCAATAAGAAGGTCAAAGGGATACAGTAAACCTGGAGTGAAGCATCGGAATCTATAACTAGTGTCAATGGTATGGTTCAAAACATGGACGGTAAGAAGAGTCAGTCTTCTTGTACTTAAGTCGGCATTGTGCCTTTTGGATTTAATTACGATGCAATGTCTGTGTTTCATCGTCATTAAGAAGGTGAGAGGGATACAGTAAACCTGAAGTGAAGCATCGGAATCTATAGGTAGTGTCACAGGAATAGTTCAAAACATAGTCTGTAAGAAGAGTCAGTCTTCTTGTACTTAAGTTGGCATTGTGCCTTTTTTATTTAATTCCGATGCAATTTCTGTGTTTCATCGTCAATAAGAATGTCAGAGGGATACAGTAATCCTGAAGGGAAGCATCGGAATCTATAACTAGTGTCACAGGAATGGTTCAAAACATAGTCAGTAAGAAGAGTCAGTCTTCTTGTAGTTAAGACGGCATTGTGCCTTTTCTATTTAATTCCGATGCAATTTCTGTTTTTCATCGTCAATAAGAAGGTCCAAGGGATACAGTAAACCTGGAGTGAAGCATCGGAAACCATAACTAGTGTCACAGGAATGGTTCAAAACATAGACAGTAAGAAGAGTCAGTCTTCTTGTACTTACGTCGGCATAGTGCCTTTTCTATTTAATTCCGATGCAATTTCTGTGTTTTATCGTCAATAAGAAGGTCCAAGGCATACAGTAAACCTGAGGTGAAGCATCGGAATCTATAATTAGTGTCACAGGAATGATTCTAAACATTGTCAGTAAGAAGAGTCAGTCTTCTTGTACTTAAGTCGGCATTGTACCTTTTCTATTTAATTCCGATGCAATTTCTGTGTTTCATCGTCAATAACAAGGTCCAAGGGATACAGTACACCTGGAGTGAAGCATCGGAATCTATAACTAGTGTCACTGGAATATTTCAAAACATAGACAGTAAGAAGAGTCAGTCTCCTTGTACTTAATTCTGCACTGTGCCTTTTGTATTTAATTCCGATGCAATTTCAGTGTTTCATCGTCAATAAGAAGGTAGAAGGGATACAGTAGACCTGAAGTGAACCATCGGAATCTATAACTAGTGTCACATGAATGGTTCAAACATAGACAGTAGGAAGAGTCAGTCTTCTTGTACTTAAGTCGGCATTGTGCCTTTTCTATTTAATTCCGATGCAATTTCTGTGTTTCATCGTCAATAAGAAGGTCCAAGGGATACAGTAAACCTGGAGTGAAGCATCGGAAACTATAGCTAGTGTCACAGGAATGGTTCAAAACATTGACAGTAAGAAGAGTCAGTCTTCTTGTACTTACGTCGCCATTGTGGCTTTTCTATTTAATTCCGACGCAATTTCTGTGTTTCATCGCCAATAGGAAGGTCCAAGGGATACAGTAAACCTGGAGTGTAGCATCGGAATCTATAACTAGTGTCACAGGAATAGTTCAAAACATAGACAGTAAGAAGAGTCAGTCTTCGTGTACTTAAGTCGGCATTTTGCCTTTTGTATTTAATTCCGATGCAATTTCTGTGTTTCATCGTCAATAACAAGTTCCAAGGGATACAGTAAACCTTTAGTGAAGCATCGGAATCTATAACTAGTGTCAATGGAATGGTTCAAAACATAGACAGTAAGAACAGTCAGTCTTCTTGTACTTAAGTCGGCATTGTGCCTTTTGTATTTAATTCCGATGCAGTTTCTGTGTTTCATCGTCAATAAGAAGGTCAGAGGGGTACAGTAAACCTGAAGTGAAGCATCGGAATCTATAGCTAGTGTCACAGGAATGGTTCAAAACATAGTCAGTAAGAAGAGTCAGTCTTCTTGTCCTTAAGTCGTCATTGTGCATTTTGTATTTAATTCCGATGCAATTTCTGTGTTTCATCATCAATAAGAAGGTCCAACGGATACAGTAAACCTGGAGTGAACCATCGGAGTCTATAACTAGTGTCAAAGAACTGGTTCAAAAATAGGCAGTAAGAAGAGTCAGTCTTCATGAACTTAATTCGGCATTGTGCCTTCTGTATTTAATTCCGATGCAATTTCTGTGTTTCATCGTCAATAAGAAGGTCAGAGGGATACAGTAAAACTGAAGTGAAGCATCGGAATCCATAACTAGTGTCACAGGAATGGTTCAAAGCATAGTCAGAAAGGAGAGTCAGTCTTCTTGTACTTAAGTCGGCATTGTGCCTTTTGTATTTAATTCCGATTCAATTTTCTGTGTTTCATCGTCAATAGGAAGGTCCAAGGGATACAGTAAACTTGAGGTGAAGCATCGGAATCTATAACTAGTTTCACAGGAATGGTTCAAAACATAGTCAGTAAGAAGAGTCAGTCGTCTTGTACTTAAGTTGGCATTGTGCCTTTTCTATTTCATTCCGATGCAATTTCTGTGTTTCATCGTCAATAAGGTCAGAGGGATACAGTAATCCTGAAGGGAAGCATCGGAATCTATAACTAGTGCCACAGGAATGGTTCAAAACATAGACATTAAGGAGAGTCAGTCTCGTTGTACTTAATTCTGCACTGTGCCTTTTGTATATAATTCCGATGCAATTTCTGTGTTTCATCGTCAATAAGAAGGTCCAAGGGATACAGTAAACCTGGAGTGAAGCATCGGAATCTATAACTAGTGTCACAGGAATGGTTCAAAACATAGACAGTAAGAAGAGTCAGTCTTCTTGTACTTACGTCGGCATAGTGCCTTTTCTATTTAATTCCGATGCAATTTGTGTGTTTCATCGTCATTAAGAAGGTCCAAGGGATACAGTAAACCTGGAGTGTAGCATCGGAATCTATAACTAGTGTCACAGGAATGGTTCAAAACATAGTCAGTAAGAAGAGTCAGTCTTCTTGTAGTTAAGACGGCATTGTGCCTTTTCTATTTAATTCCGATGCAATTTCTGTTTTTCATCGTCAATAAGAAGGTCCAAGGGATACAGTAAACCTGGAGTGAAGCATCGGAAACCATAACTAGTGTCACAGGAATGGTTCAAAACATAGACAGTAAGAAGAGTCAGTCTTCTTGTACTTACGTCGGCATAGTGCCTTTTCTATTTAATTCCGATGCAATTTCTGTGTTTTATCGTCAATAAGAAGGTCCAAGGCATACAGTAAACCTGAGGTGAAGCATCGGAATCTATAATTAGTGTCACAGGAATGATTCTAAACATTGTCAGTAAGAAGAGTCAGTCTTCTTGTACTTAAGTCGGCATTGTACCTTTTCTATTTAATTCCGATGCAATTTCTGTGTTTCATCGTCAATAACAAGGTCCAAGGGATACAGTACACCTGGAGTGAAGCATCGGAATCTATAACTAGTGTCACTGGAATATTTCAAAACATAGACAGTAAGAAGAGTCAGTCTCCTTGTACTTAATTCTGCACTGTGCCTTTTGTATTTAATTCCGATGCAATTTCAGTGTTTCATCGTCAATAAGAAGGTAGAAGGGATACAGTAGACCTGAAGTGAACCATCGGAATCTATAACTAGTGTCACATGAATGGTTCAAACATAGACAGTAGGAAGAGTCAGTCTTCTTGTACTTAAGTCGGCATTGTGCCTTTTCTATTTAATTCCGATGCAATTTCTGTGTTTCATCGTCAATAAGAAGGTCCAAGGGATACAGTAAACCTGGAGTGAAGCATCGGAAACTATAGCTAGTGTCACAGGAATGGTTCAAAACATTGACAGTAAGAAGAGTCAGTCTTCTTGTACTTACGTCGCCATTGTGGCTTTTCTATTTAATTCCGACGCAATTTCTGTGTTTCATCGCCAATAGGAAGGTCCAAGGGATACAGTAAACCTGGAGTGTAGCATCGGAATCTATAACTAGTGTCACAGGAATAGTTCAAAACATAGACAGTAAGAAGAGTCAGTCTTCGTGTACTTAAGTCGGCATTTTGCCTTTTGTATTTAATTCCGATGCAATTTCTGTGTTTCATCGTCAATAACAAGTTCCAAGGGATACAGTAAACCTTTAGTGAAGCATCGGAATCTATAACTAGTGTCAATGGAATGGTTCAAAACATAGACAGTAAGAACAGTCAGTCTTCTTGTACTTAAGTCGGCATTGTGCCTTTTGTATTTAATTCCGATGCAGTTTCTGTGTTTCATCGTCAATAAGAAGGTCAGAGGGGTACAGTAAACCTGAAGTGAAGCATCGGAATCTATAGCTAGTGTCACAGGAATGGTTCAAAACATAGTCAGTAAGAAGAGTCAGTCTTCTTGTCCTTAAGTCGTCATTGTGCATTTTGTATTTAATTCCGATGCAATTTCTGTGTTTCATCATCAATAAGAAGGTCCAACGGATACAGTAAACCTGGAGTGAACCATCGGAGTCTATAACTAGTGTCAAAGAACTGGTTCAAAAATAGGCAGTAAGAAGAGTCAGTCTTCATGAACTTAATTCGGCATTGTGCCTTCTGTATTTAATTCCGATGCAATTTCTGTGTTTCATCGTCAATAAGAAGGTCAGAGGGATACAGTAAAACTGAAGTGAAGCATCGGAATCCATAACTAGTGTCACAGGAATGGTTCAAAGCATAGTCAGAAAGGAGAGTCAGTCTTCTTGTACTTAAGTCGGCATTGTGCCTTTTGTATTTAATTCCGATTCAATTTTCTGTGTTTCATCGTCAATAGGAAGGTCCAAGGGATACAGTAAACTTGAGGTGAAGCATCGGAATCTATAACTAGTTTCACAGGAATGGTTCAAAACATAGTCAGTAAGAAGAGTCAGTCGTCTTGTACTTAAGTTGGCATTGTGCCTTTTCTATTTCATTCCGATGCAATTTCTGTGTTTCATCGTCAATAAGGTCAGAGGGATACAGTAATCCTGAAGGGAAGCATCGGAATCTATAACTAGTGCCACAGGAATGGTTCAAAACATAGACATTAAGGAGAGTCAGTCTCGTTGTACTTAATTCTGCACTGTGCCTTTTGTATATAATTCCGATGCAATTTCTGTGTTTCATCGTCAATAAGAAGGTCCAAGGGATACAGTAAACCTGGAGTGAAGCATCGGAATCTATAACTAGTGTCACAGGAATGGTTCAAAACATAGACAGTAAGAAGAGTCAGTCTTCTTGTACTTACGTCGGCATAGTGCCTTTTCTATTTAATTCCGATGCAATTTGTGTGTTTCATCGTCATTAAGAAGGTCCAAGGGATACAGTAAACCTGGAGTGTAGCATCGGAATCTATAACTAGTGTCACAGGAATGGTTCAAAACATAGACAGTAAGAAGAGTCAGTCTTCGTGTACTTAAGTCGGCATTTTGCCTTTTGTGTTTAATTCCGATGCAATTTCTGTGTTTTATCGTCAATAAGAAGGTCCAAGGCATACAGTAAACCTGAGGTGAAGCATCGGAATCTATAACTAGTGTCACAGGAATGGTTCAAAACATAGTCAGTAAGAAGAGTCAGTCTTCTTGTACTTAAGTCGGCATTGTACCTTATCTAATTAATTCCGATGCAATTTCTGTGTTTCATCGTCAATAACAAGGTCCAAGGGATACAGTAAACCTGGAGTGAGGCATCGGAATCTATAACTAGTGTCAATGGAATATTTCAAAACATAGACAGTAAGATGAGTCAGTCTTCTTGTACTTAAGTCGGCATTGTGCCTTTTGTATTTAATTCGATGCAGTTTCTGTGTTTCATCGTCAATAAGAAGGTCAGAGGGGTACAGTATACCTGAAGTGAAGCATAGAATCTATAGCTAGTGTCACAGGAATGTTTCAAAACATAGTCAGTAAGAAGATTCAGTCTTCTTGTACTTAAGTCGGCATTGTACCTTTTCTATTTAATTCCGATGCAATTTCTGCGTTTCATCGTCAGTAACAAGTTCCAAGGGATACAGTAAACCTGGACTGAAGCATCGGAATCTATAACTAGTGTCAATGGAATGGTTCAAAACATAGACATTAAGAAGAGTCAGTCTTCTTGTACTTAAGTCGGCATTGTGCCTTTTGTATTTAATTCCGATGCAGTTTCTGTGTTTCATCGTCAATAAGAACGTCAGAGGGGTACAGTAAACCTGAAGTGAAGCATCGGAATCTATAGCTAGTGTCACAGGAATGGTTCAATACATAGTCAGTAAGAAGAGTCAGCCTTCTTGTCCTTAAGTCGTCATTGTGCCTTTTGTATTTAATTCCGATGCAATTTCTGTGTTTCATCATCAATAAGAAGGTCCAAGGGATACAGTAAACCTGGAGTGAAGCATCGGAATCTATAACTAGTGTCACAGGAATGGTTCAAAACATAGACAGTAAGAAGAGTCAGTCTCCTTGTACTTAATTCTGCACTGTGCCTTTTGTATTTAATTCCGATGCAATTTCTGTGTTTCATCGTCAATAAGAAGGTCCAAGGGATACAGTAAACCTGAAGTGAAGCATCGGGATCTGTAACTAGTGTCACAGGAATCGTTCAAATCATAGTCAGTAAGAAGAGTCAGTCTTCTTGTACTTAAGTCGGCATAGCGCCTTATCTATTTAATTCCGATGCAATTTGTGTGTTTCATCGTCAATAAGAAGGTCCAAGGGATACAGTAAACCTGGAGTCCACCATCGGAATCTATAACTAGTGTCAATGGTATGGTTCAAAACATAGACAGTAAGAAGAGTCAGTGTTCTTGTACTTAAGTCGGCATTGTGCCTTTTGTATTTAATTCCGATGCAATTTCTGTGTTTCATCGTCAATGAGTGGGTCAGAGGGATACACTAAACCTGAAGTGAAGCGTCGGAATTCATAACTAGTGTCACAGGAATGGTTCAAAGCATAGTCAGAAAGGACAGTCAGTCTTCTTGTACTTAAGTCGGCATTGTGCCTTTTGTATTTAATTCCGATGCAATTTCTGTGTTTCATCGTCAATAGGAAGGTCCAAGGGATACAGTAAACCTGAGGTGAAGCATCGTAATCTATAACTAGTTTCACAATAATGGTTCAAACATAGTCAGTAAGAAGAGTCAGTCTTCTTGTACTTAAGTTGGCATTGTGCCTTTTCTACTTAATTCCGATGCAATTTCTGTGTTTCATCGTCAATAAGAATGTCCAAGGGATACAGTAAACCTGAAGTGTAGCATCGGAATCTATAACTAGTGTCACAGGAATGGTTCAAAACATAGTCAGTAAGAAGAGTCAGTCTTCTTGTAGTTAAGACGGCATTGTGCCTTTTCTATTTAATTTCGATGCAATTTCTGTGTTTCATCGTCCATAAGAAGGTCCAAGGGATACAGTAAACCTGGAGTGAAGCATCGGAAACTATAACTAGTGTCACAGGAAAGTTTCAAAACATAGACAGTAAGAAGAGTCAGTCTTCTTGTACTTACGTCAGCATAGTGCCTTTTGCATTTAATTCCGATGCAATTTGTGTGTTTCATCGTCAATAAGAAGGTCCAAGGGATACAGTAAACCTGGAGTGTAGCATCGGAATCTATAGCTAGTGTCACAGGAATGGATCAAAGCATAGACAGGAAGAAGAGTCAGTCTTCGTGTACTTAAGTCGGCACTGTGCCTTTTGTATTTAATTCCGATGCAATTTCTGTGTTTTATCGTAAATAAGAAGGTCCAAGGCATACAGTAAACCTGAGGTGAAGCATCGTAATCTATAACTAGTGGCACAGGAATGGTTCAAAACATAGACAGTAAGAAGAGTCAGTCTCCTTGTACTTAATTCTGCACTGTGCGTTTTGTATTTAATTCCGATGCAATTTCTGTGTTTCATCGTCAATAAGAATGTCCAAGGGATACAGTAAACCTGGAGTGAAGCATCGGAGTCTATAACTAGTGTCACAGGACTGGTTCAAAAATAGACAGTAAGAAGAGTCAGTCTTCTTGAACTTAATTTGGCATTGTGCCTTTTGTATTCAATTCCGATGCAATTTCTGTGTTTCATCGTCAATAAGAAGGTCCAAGGGATACAGTAAACCTGGAGCGTAGCATCGGAATCTATAACTAGTGTCACAGGAATAGTTCAAAACATAGACAGTAAGAAGAGTCAGTCTTCGTGTACTTAAGTCAGCTTTTTGCCTTTTGTATTTAATTCCGATGCAATTTCTGTGTTTCATCGTCAATAAGAAGGTCCAAGGGATACAGTAAACCTGAGGTGAAGCATCGGAATCTATAACTAGTGTCACAGGAATGGTTCAAAACATAGTCAGTAAGAAGATTCAGTCTTCCTGTACTTAAGTCGGCATTGTACCTTTTCTATTTAAGTCCGATGCAATTTCTGTGTTTCATCGTCAATAACAAGTTCCAAGGGATACAGTAAACCTGGAGTGAAGCATCGGAATCTATAACTAGTGTCAATGGAATGGTTCGAAACATAGACAGTAAGAAGAGTCAGTCTTCTTGTACTTAAGTCGGCATAGTGCCTTTTCTATTTAATTCCGATGCAATTTGTGTGTTTCATCGTCAATAAGAAGGTCCAAGGGATACAGTAAACCTGGAGTGAAGCATCGGAATCTGTAACTAGTGTCAATGGTATGGTTCAAAACATGGACGGTAAGAAGAGTCAGTCTTCTTGTACTTAAGTCGGCATTGTGCCTTTTGGATTTAATTACGATGCAATGTCTGTGTTTCATCGTCAATAAGAAGGTCCAAGGGATACAGTAAACCTGGAGTGTAGCATCGGAATCTATAGCTAGTGTCACAGGAATGGTTCAAACATAGTCAGTAAGAAGAGTCAGTCTTCTTGTACTTAAGTCGGCATTGTGCCATTTCTATTTAATTCCGATGCAATTTCTGTGTTTAATCGTCAATAAGAAGGACCAAGGGATACAGTAAACCTGGAGTGAAGCATCGGAGTCTATAACTAGTGTCACAGGACTGATTCAAAAATAGACAGTAAGAAGAGTCAGTCTTCTTGAACTTAATTCGGCATTGTGCCTTTTGTATTCAATTCCGATGCAATTTCTGTGTTTCATCGTCAATAAGAAGGTCCAAGGGATACAGTAAACCTGGAGCGTAGCATCGGAATCTATAACTAGTGTCACAGGAATAGTTCAAAACATAGACAGTAAGAAGAGTCACTCTTCGTGTACTTAAGTCAGCTTTTTGCCTTTTGTATTTAATTCCGATGCAATTTTTGTGTTTCATAGTCAATAAGAACGTCCAAGGGATACAGTGAACCTGAAGTGAAGCATCGGGATATATAACTAGTGTCACAGGAATCGTTCAAATCATAGTCAGTACGAAGAGTCAGTCTTCTTGTACTTAAGTCGGCATAGTGCCTTCTCTATTTAATTCCGATGAAATTTGTGTGTTTCATCGTCAATAAGAAGGTCCAAGGGATACAGTAAACCTGAAGTGAAGCATCGGAATCTATAACTAGTGTCAATGGTATGGTTCAAAACATGGACGGTAAGAAGAGTCAGTCTTCTTGTACTTAAGTCGGCATTGTGCCTTTTGGATTTAATTACGATGCAATGTCTGTGTTTCATCGTCATTAAGAAGGTGAGAGGGATACAGTAAACCTGAAGTGAAGCATCGGAATCTATAGCTAGTGTCACAGGAATAGTTCAAAACATAGTCTGTAAGAAGAGTCAGTCTTCTTGTACTTAAGTTGGCATTGTGCCTTTTTTATTTAATTCCGATGCAATTTCTGTGTTTCATCGTCAATAAGAATGTCAGAGGGATACAGTAATCCTGAAGGGAAGCATCGGAATCTATAACTAGTGTCACAGGAATGGTTCAAAACATAGTCAGTAAGAAGAGTCAGTCTTCTTGTAGTTAAGACGGCATTGTGCCTTTTCTATTTAATTCCGATGCAATTTCTGTTTTTCATCGTCAATAAGAAGGTCCAAGGGATACAGTAAACCTGGAGTGATGCATCGGAAACTATAACTAGTGTCACAGGAATGGTTCAAAACATAGACAGTAAGAAGAGTCAGTCTTCTTGTACTTACGTCGTCATAGTGCCTTTTCTATTTAATTCCGATGCAATTTCTGTGTTTTATCGTCAATAACAAGGTCCAAGGCATACAGTAAACCTGAGGTGAAGCATCGGAATCTATAAGTAGTGTCACAGGAATGATTCTAAACATTGTCAGTAAGAAGAGTCAGTCTTCTTGTACTTAAGTCGGCATTGTACCTTTTCTATTTAATTCCGATGCAATTTCTGTGTTTCATCGTCAATAACAAGGTCCAAGGGATACAGTACACCTGGAGTGAAGCATCGGAATCTATAACTAGTGTCACTGGAATATTTCAAAACATAGACAGTAAGAAGAGTCAGTCTCCTTGTACTTAATTCTGCACTGTGCCTTTTGTATTTAATTCCGATGCAATTTCAGTGTTTCATCGTCAATAAGAAGGTAGAAGGGATACAGTAGACCTGAAGTGAAGCATCGGAATCTATAACTAGTGTCACATGAATGGTTCAAACATAGACAGTAGGAAGAGTCAGTCTTCTTGTACTTAAGTCGGGATTGTGCCTTTTCTATTTAATTCCGATGCAATTTCTGTGTTTCATCGTCAATAAGAAGGTCCAAGGGATACAGTAAACCTGGAGTGAAGCATCGGAAACTATAGCTAGTGTCACAGGAATGGTTCAAAACATTGACAGTAAGAAGAGTCAGTCTTCTTGTACTTACGTCGCCATTGTGGCTTTTCTATTTAATTCCGATGCAATTTCTGTGTTTCATCGCCTATAGGAAGGTCCAAGGGATACAGTAAACCTGGAGTGTAGCATCGGAATCTATAACTAGTGTCACAGGAATAGTTCAAAACATAGACAGTAAGAAGAGTCAGTCTTCGTGTACTTAAGTCGGCATTTTGCCTTTTGTATTTAATTCCGATGCAGTTTCTGTGTTTCATCGTCAATAAGAAGGTCAGAGGGGTACAGTAAACCTGAAGTGAAGCATCGGAATCTATAGCTAGTGTCACAGGAATGGTTCAAACATAGTCAGTAAGAAGAGTCAGTCTTCTTGTCCTTAAGTCGCCATTGTGCCTTTTGTATTTAATTCCGATGCAATTTCTGTGCTTCATCATCAATAAGAAGGTCCAACGGATACAGTAAACCTGGAGTGAACCATCGGAGTCTATAACTAGTGTCAAAGAACTGGTTCAAAAATAGGCAGTAAGAAGAGTCAGTCTTCATGAACTTCATTCGGCATTGTGCCTTCTGTATTTAATTCCGATGCAATTTCTGTGTTTCATCGTCAATAAGAAGGTCAGAGGGATACAGTAAAACTGAAGTGAAGCATCGGAATCCATAACTAGTGTCACAGGAATGGTTCAAAGCATAGTCAGAAAGGAGAGTCAGTCTTCTTGTACTTAAGTCGGCATTGTGCCTTTTGTATTTAATTCCGATTCAATTTTCTGTGTATCATCGTCAATAGGAAGGTCCAAGGGATACAGTAAACCTGAGGTGAAGCATCGGAATCTATAACTAGTTTCACAGGAATGGTTCAAAACATAGTCAGTAAGAAGAGTCAGTCGTCTTGTACTTAAGTTGGCATTGTGCCTTTTCTATTTCATTCCGATGCAATTTCTGTGTTTCAATGTCAATAAGGTCAGAGGGATACAGTAATCCTGAAGGGAAGCATCGGAATCTATAACTAGTGCCACAGGAATGGTTCAAAACATAGACATTAAGAAGAGTCAGTCTCGTTGTACTTAATTCTGCACTGTGCCTTTTGTATTTAATTCCGATGCAATTTCTGTGTTTCATCGTCAATAAGAAGGTTCAAGGGATACAGTAAACCTGGAGTGAAGCATCGGAATCTATAACTAGTGTCACAGGAATGGTTCAAAACATAGACAGTAAGAAGAGTCAGTCTTCTTGTACTTACGTCGGCATTGTGCCTTTTCTATTTAATTCCGATGCAATTTGTGTGTTTCATCGTCATTAAGAAGGTCCAAGGGATACAGTAAACCTGGAGTGTAGCATCGGAATCTATAACTAGTGTCACAGGAATGGTTCAAAACATAGACAGTAAGAAGAGTCAGTCTTCGTGTACTTAAGTCGGCATTTTGCCTTTTGTGTTTAATTCCGATGCAATTTCTGTGTTTTATCGTCAATAAGAAGGTCCAAGGCATACAGTAAACCTGAGGTGAAGCATCGTAATCTATAACTAGTGTCACAGGAATGGTTCAAAACATAGTCAGAAAGAAGAGTCAGTCTTCTTGTACTTAAGTCGGCATTGTACCTTATCTAATTAATTCCGATGCAATTTCTGTGTTTCATCGTCAATAACAAGGTCCAAGGGATACAGTAAACCTGGAGTGTAGCATCGGAATCTATAACTAGTGTCACAGGAATGGTTCAAAACATAGACAGTAAGAAGAGTCAGTCTTCTTGTACTTAAGTCGGCATTGTGCCTTTTGTATTTAATTCCGATGCAGTTTCTGTGTTTCATCGTCAATAAGAAGGTCAGAGGGGTACAGTATACCTGAAGTGAAGCATAGAATCTATAGCTAGTGTCACAGGAATGTTTCAAAACATAGTCAGTAAGAAGATTCAGTCTTCTTGTACTTAAGTCGGCATTGTACTTTTTTCTATTTAATTCCGATGCAATTTCTGCATTTCATCGTCAGTAACAAGTTCCAAGGGATACAGTAAACCTGGACTGAAGCATCGGAATCTATAACTAGTGTCAATGGAATGGTTCAAAACATAGACATTAAGAAGAGTCAGTCTTCTTGTACTTAAGTCGGCATTGTGCCTTTTGTATTTAATTCCGATGCAGTTTCTGTGTTTCATCATCGTCCAATAAGAAGGTCAGAGGGGTACAGTAAACCTGAAGTGAAGCATCGGAATCTATAGCTACGTGTCACAGGAATGGTTCAATACATAGTCAGTAAGAATGAGTCAGCCTTCTTGTCCTTAAGTCGTCATTGTGCCTTTTGTATTTAAATTCCGATGCAATTTCTGTGTTTCATCATCAATAAGAAGGTCCAAGGGATACCAGTAAACCTGGAGTGAAGCATCGGAATCTATAACTAGTGTCACAGGAATGGTTCAAAACATAGACAGTAAGAAGAGTCAGTCTCCTTGTACTTAATTCTGCACTGTGCCTTTTGTATTAATTCCGATGCAATTTCTGTGTTTCATCGTCAATAAGAAGGTCCAAGGGATACAGTAAACCTGAAGTGAAGCATTCGGGATCTGTAACTAGTGTCACAGGAATCGTTCAAATCATAGTCAGTAAGAAGAGTCAGTCTTCTTGTACTTAAGTCGGCATAGCGCCTCTTATCTATTTAATTCCGATGCAATTTGTGTGTTTCATCGTCAATAGGAAGGTCCAAGGGATACAGTAAACCAGGAGTCAACCATCGGAATCTATAAGTAGTGTCAATGGTATGGTTCAAAACATAGACAGTAAGAAGAGTCAGTGTTCTTGTACCTTAAGTCGGCATTGTGCCTTTTGTATTTAAATTCCGATGCAATTTCTGTGTTTCATCGTCAATAAGTGGGTCAGAGGGATACACTAAACCTGAAGTGAAGCGTCGGAATTCATAACTAGTGGTCACAGGAATGGTTCAAAGCATAGCTCAGAAAGGAGAGTCAGTCTTCTTGTACTTAAGTCGGCATTGTGCCTTTTGTATTTAATTCCGATGCAATTTCTGTGTTTCATCGTCAATAGGAAGGTCCAAGGGATACAGTAAACCTGAGGGTGAAGCATCGTAATCTATAACTAGTTTCACAATAATGGTTCAAACATAGTCAGTAAGAAGAGTCAGTCTTCTTGTACTTAAGTTGGCATTGTGCCTTTTCTACTTAATTCCGATGCAATTTCTGTGTTTCATCGTCAATAAGAAGGTCCAAGGGATACAGTAAACCTGGAGTGAAGCATCGGAAACTATAACTAGTGCCACAGGAAAGTTTCAAAACATAGACAGTAAGAAGAGTCAGGCTTCTTGTACTTACGTCAGCATAGTGCCTTTTGCATTTAATTCCGATGCAATTTGTGTGTTTCATCGTCAATAAGAAGGTCCAAGGGATACAGTAAACCTGGAGTGTAGCATCGGAATCTATAGCTAGTGTCACAGGAATGGATCAAAGCATAGACAGGAAGAAGAGTCAGTCTTCGTGTACTTAAGTCGGCACTGTGCCTTTTGTATTTAATTCCGATGCAATTTCTGCACTGTGCCTTTTGTATTTAATTCCGATGCAATTTCTGTGTTTTATCGTAAATAAGAAGGTCCAAGGCATACAGTAAACCTGAGGTGAAGCATCGTAATCTATAACTAGTGGCACAGGAATGGTTCAAAACATAGACAGTAAGAAGAGTCAGTCTCCTTGTACTTAATTCTGCACTGTGCGTTTTGTATTTAATTCCGATGCAATTTCTGTGTTTCATCGTCAATAAGAATGTCCAAGGGATACAGTAAACCTGGAGTGAAGCATCGGAGTCTATAACTAGTGTCACAGGACTGGTTCAAAAATAGACAGTAAGAAGAGTCAGTCTTCTTGAACTTAATTTGGCATTGTGCCTTTTGTATTCAATTCCGATGCAATTTCTGTGTTTCATCGTCAATAAGAAGGTCCAAGGGATACAGTAAACCTGCAGCGTAGCATCGGAATCTATAACTAGTGTCACAGGAATAGTTCAAAACATAGACAGTAAGAAGAGTCAGTCTTCGTGTACTTAAGTCAGCTTTTTGCCTTTTGTATTTAATTCCGATGCAATTTCTGTGTTTCATCGTCAATAAGAAGGTCCAAGGGATACAGTAAACCTGAGGTGAAGCATCGGAATCTATAACTAGTGTCACAGGAATGGTTCAAAACATAGTCAGTAAGAAGATTCAGTCTTCCTGTACTTAAGTCAGCATTGTACCTTTTCTATTTAAGTCCGATGCAATTTCTGTGTTTCATCGTCAATAACAAGTTCCAAGGGATACAGTAAACCTGGAGTGAAGCATCGGAATCTATAACTAGTGTCAATGAAATGGTTCGAAACATAGACAGTAAGAAGAGTCAGTCTTCTTGTACTTAAGTCGGCATTGTGCCTTTTGTATTTAATTCCGATGCAGTTTCTGTGTTTCATCGTCAATAAGAAGGTCAGAGGGGTACAGTGAACCTGAAGTGAAGCATCGGAATTTATAACTAGTGTCACACGAATGGTTCATAACATAGTCAGTAAGAAGAGTCAGTCTTCTTGTACTTAAGTCGGCATTGTGCCTTTTCAATTGAATTCCGATGCAATTTCTGTGTTTAATCGTCAATAAGAAGGACGAAGGGATACAGTAAACCTGGAGTGAAGCATCGGAGTCTATAACTAGTGTCACAGGACTGGTTCAAAATTAGACAGTAAGAAGAGTCAGTCTTCTTGAGCTTAATTCGGCATTGTGCCATTTGTATACATTTCCGATGCAATTTCTGTGTTTCATCGCCAATAAGAAGGTCAGAGGGATACAGTAAACCTGAAGTGAAGCATCGGAATCCATAACTAGTGTCACAGGAATGGTTCAAAACATAGTCAGTAAGAAGAGTCAGTCTTCTTGTACTTAAGTCGGCATTGTGCATTTTGTATTTAATTCCGATTTAATTTCTGTGTTTCATCGTCAATAAGAAGGTCCAAGGGATACAGTAAACCTGGAGTGAAGCATCGGAGTCTATAACTAGTGTCACAGGACTGGTTCAAAACATAGACAGTAAGAAGAGTCAGTCTTCGTGTACTTAAGTCAGCTTTTTGCCTTTTGTATTTAATTCCGATGCAATTTCTGTGTTTCATGGTCAATAAGAAGGTCCAAGGGATACAGTAAACCTGAGGTGAAGCATCGGAATCTATAACTAGTGTCACAGGAATGGTTCAAAACATAGTCAGTAAGAAGATTCAGTCTTCTTGTACTTAAGTCGGCGTTGTACCTTTTGTATTTAATTCCGATGCAATTTCTGTGTTTCATCATCAATAAGAAGGTCCAAGGGATACAGTGAACTTGGAGTGAAGCATCGGAATCTATAACTAGTGTCAATGGAATATTTCAAAGCATAGACAGTAAGAAGAGTCAGTCTCCTTGTACTTAATTCTGCACTGTGCCTTTTGAATTTAATTCCGATGCAATTTCTGTGTTTCATCGTCAATAAGAATGTCCAAGGGATACAGTGAACCTGAAGTGTAGCATCGGAATTTATAACTAGTGTCACACGAATGGATCATAACATAGTCAGTAAGAAGAGTCACTCTTCTTGTACTTAAGTCGGCATTGTGCCTTTTCTATTTAATTCCAATGCAATTTCTGTGTTTAATCGTCAATAAGAAGGACCAAGGGATACAGTAAACCTGGAGTGAAACAATGGAGTCTATAACTAGTGTCACAGGACTGGTTCAAAAATAGACAGTAAGAAGAGTCAGTCTTCTTGATCTTAATTCGGCATTGTGCCTTTTGTATACAATTCCGATGCAATTTCTGTGTTTCATCGCCAATAAGAAGGTCAGAGGGATACAGTAAACCTGAAGTGAAGCATCGGAATTCATAACTAGTGTCACAGGAATGGTTCAAAACATAGTCAGTAAGAAGAGTCAGTCTTCTTGTACATAAGTCGGCATTGTGCCTTTTGTATTTAATTCCGATGCAATTTCTGTGTTTCATCGTCAATAAGAAGGTCCAAGGGATACAGAAAACCTGGAGTGAAGCATCGGAATCTGTAACTAGTGTCACAGGAATGGTTCAAATCATAGACTGTAAGAAGAGTCAGTCTTCGTGCACCTCAGTCGGCATTTTGCCTTTTGTATTTAATTCCGATGCAATTTTTGTGATTCATAGTCAATAAGAAGGTCCAAGGGATACAGTGAACCTGAAGTGAAGCATCGCGATATATAACTAGTGTCACAGGAATCGTTCAAATCATAGTCAGTACGAAGAGTCAGTCATCTTGTACTTAAGTCGGCATAGTGCCTTTTCTATTTAATTCCGATGCAATTTGTGTGTTTCATCGTCAATAAGAAGGTCCAAGGGATACAGTAAACCTGAAGTGAAGCATCGGAATCTGTAACTAGTGTCAATGGTATGGTTCAAAACATGGACGGTAGAAGAGTCAGTCTTCTTGTACTTAAGTCGGCATTGTGCCTTTTGGATTAATTACGATGCAATGTCTGTGTTTCATCGTCAATAAGAAGGTCCAAGGGATACAGTAAACCTGGAGTGTAGCATCGGAATCTATAGCTAGTGTCACAGGAATGGTTCAAACATAGTCAGTAAGAAGAGTCAGTCTTCTTGTACTTAAGTCGGCATTGTGCCATTTCTATTTAATTCCGATGCATTTTCTGTGTTTAATCGTCAATAAGAAGGACCAAGGGATACAGAAAACCTGGAGTGAAGCATCGGAGTCTATAACTAGTGTCACAGGACTGGTTCAAAAATAGACAGTAAGAAAAGTCAGTCTTCTTGAACTTAATTCGGCATTGTGCCTTTTGTATTCAATTCCGATGCAATTTCTGCGTTTCATCGTCAATAAGAAGGTCCAAGGGATACAGTAAACCTGGAGCGTAGCATCGGAATCTATAACTAGTGTCACAGGAATAGTTCAAAACATAGACAGTAAGAAGAGTGAGTCTTCGTGTACTTAAGTCAGCTTTTTGCCTTTTTTATTTAATTCCGATGCAATTTCTGTGTTTCATCGTCAATAAGAAGGTCCAAGGGATACAGTAAACCTGAGGTGAAGCATCGGAATCTATAACTAGTGTCACAGGAATGGTTCAAAACATAGTCAGTAAGAAGATTCAGTCTTCTTGTACTTAAGTCGGCATTGTACCTTTTGTATTTAATTCCGATGCAATTTCTGTGTTTCATCATCAATAAGAAGGTCCAAGGGATACAGTGAACTTGGAGTGAAGCATCGGAATCAATAACTAGTGTCAATGGAATATTTCAAAGCATAGACAGTAAGAAGAGTCAGTCTCCTTGTACTTAATTCTGCACTGTGCCTTTTGAATTTAATTCCGATGCAATTTCTGTGTTTCATCGTCAATAAGAATGTCCAAGGGATACAGTGAACCTGAAGTGTAGCATCGGAATTTATAACTAGTGTCACACGAATGGTTCATAACATAGTCAGTAAGAAGAGTCAGTCTTCTTGTACTTAAGTCGGCATTGTGCCTTTTCAATTGAATTCCGATGCAATTTCTGTGTTTAATCGTCAATAAGAAGGACGAAGGGATACAGTAAACCTGGAGTGAAGCATCGGAGTCTATAACTAGTGTCACAGGACTGCTTCAAATTAGACAGTAAGAAGAGTCAGTCTTCTTGAGCTTAATTCGGCATTGTGCCATTTGTATACATTTCCGATGCAATTTCTGTGTTTCATCGCCAATAAGAAGGTCAGAGGGATACAGTAAACCTGAAGTGAAGCATCGGAATCCATAACTAGTGTCACAGGAATGGTTCAAAACATAGTCAGTAAGAAGAGTCAGTCTTCTTGTACTTAAGTCGGCATTGTGCATTTTGTATTTAATTCCGATTTAATTTCTGTGTTTCATCGTCAATAAGAAGGTCCAAGGGATACAGTAAACCTGGAGTGAAGCATCGGACTCTATAACTAGTGTCACAGGACTGGTTCAAAAATAGACAGTAAGAAGAGTCAGTCTTCTTGAACTTAATTCGGCATTGTGCCTTTTGTATTCAATTCCGATGCAATTTCTGTGTTTCATCGTCAATAAGAAGGTCCAAGGGATACAGTAAACCTGGAGCGTAGCATCGGAATCTATAACTAGTGTCACAGGAATAGTTCAAAACATAGACAGTAAGAAGAGTCAGTCTTCGTGTACTTAAGTCAGCTTTTTGCCTTTTGTATTTAATTCCGATGCAATTTCTGTGTTTCATGGTCAATAAGAAGGTCCAAGGGATACAGTAAACCTGAGGTGAAGCATCGGAATCTATAACTAGTGTCACAGGAATGGTTCAAAACATAGTCAGTAAGAAGATTCAGTCTTCTTGTACTTAAGTCGGCATTGTACCTTTTGTATTTAATTCCGATGCAATTTCTGTGTTTCATCATCAATAAGAAGGTCCAAGGGATACAGTGAACTTGGAGTGAAGCATCGGAATCTATAACTAGTGTCAATGGAATATTTCAAAGCATAGACAGTAAGAAGAGTCAGTCTCCTTGTACTTAATTCTGCACTGTGCCTTTTGAATTTAATTCCGATGCAATATCTGTGTTTCATCGTCAATAAGAATGTCCAAGGGATACAGTGAACCTGAAGTGTAGCATCGGAATTTATAACTATTGTCACACGAATGGTTCATAACATAGTCAGTAAGAAGAGTCAGTCTTCTTGTACTTAAGTCGGCATTGTGCCTTTTCAATTGAATTCCGATGCAATTTCTGTGTTTAATCGTCAATAAGAAGGACCAAGGGATACAGTAAACCTGGAGTGAAGCATCGGAGTCTATAACTAGTGTCACAGGACTGGTTCAAAATTAGACAGTAAGAAGAGTCAGTCTTCTTGATCTTAATTCGGCATTGTGCCTTTTGTATACAATTCCGATGCAATTTCTGTGTTTCATCGCCAATAAGAAGGTCAGAGGGATACAGTAAACCTGAAGTGAAGCATCGGAATCCATAACTAGTGTCACAGGAATGGTTCAAAACATAGTCAGTAAGAAGAGTCAGTCTTCTTGTACATAAGTCGGCATTGTGCCTTTTGTATTTAATTCCGATGCAATTTCTGTGTTTCATCGTCAATAAGAAGGTCCAAGGGATACAGAAAACCTGGAGTGAAGCATCGGAATCTGTAACTAGTGTCACAGGAACGGTTCAACTCATAGACTGTAAGAAGAGTCAGTCTTCGTGCACCTCAGTCGGCATTTTGCCTTTTGTATTTAATTCCGATGCAATTTTTGTGATTCATAGTCAATAAGATGGTCCAAGGGATGCAGTGAACCTGAAGTGAAGCATCGGGATATGTAACTAGTGTTACAGGAATCGTTCAAATCATAGTCAGTACGAAGAGTCAGTCATCTTGTACTTAAGTCGGCAAAGTGCCTTTTCTATTTAATTCCGATGCAATTTGTGTGTTTCATCGTCAATAAGAAGGTCCAAGGGATACAGTAAACCTGGAGTGAAGCATCGGAATCTGTAACTAGTGTCAATGGTATGGTTCAAAACATGGACGGTAAGAAGAGTCAGTCTTCTTGTACTTAAGTCGGCATTGTGCCTTTTGGATTTAATTACGATGCAATGTCTGTGTTTCATCGTCAATAAGAAGGTCCAAGGGATACAGTAAACCTGGAGTGTAGCATCGGAATCTATAGCTAGTGTCACAGGAATGGTTCAAACATAGTCAGTAAGATGAAGAAGCCTGATTATTTTGCATGTCGCCCTTTGCTTGCGACACATATCAAAGTTAAGTAATTGCAATTGTCTATTGTGATAAAACTCACTATTATGAGTTGTTTGTCTAGCGAACCCATCGGAGTCTATAACTAGTGTCACAGGACTGGTTCAAAAATAGACAGTAAGAAGAGTCAGTCTTCTTGAACTTAATTCGGCATTGTGACTTTTGTATTCAATTCCGATGCAATTTCTGTGTTTCGTCGTCAATAAGAAGGTCCAAGGGATACAGTAAACCTGGAGCGTAGCATCGGAATCTATAACTAGTGTCACAGGAATAGTTCAAAACATAGACAGTAAGAAGAGTCAGTCTTCGTGTACTTAAGTCAGCTTTTTGCCTTTTGTATTTAATTCCGATGCAATTTCTGTGTTTCATCGTCAATAAGAAGGTGCAAGGGATACAGTAAACCTGAGGTGAAGCATCGGAATCTATAACTAGTGTCACAGGAATGGTTCAAAACATAGTCAGTAAGAAGATTCAGTCTTCTTGTACTTAAGTCGGCATTGTACCTTTTGTATTTAATTCCGTTGCAATTTCTGTGTTTCATCATCAATAAGAAGGTCCAAGGGATACAGTGAACTTGGAGTGAAGCATCGGAATCTATAACTAGTGTCAATGGAATATTTCAAAGCATAGACAGTAAGAAGAGTCAGTCTCCTTGTACTTAATTCTGCACTATGCCTTTTGAATTTAATTCCGATGCAATTTCTGTGTTTCATCGTCAATAAGAATGTCCAAGGGATACAGTGAACCTGAAGTGTAGCATCGGAATTTATAACTAGTGTCACACGAATGGTTCATAACATAGTCAGTAAGAAGAGTCAGTCTTCTTGTACTTAAGTCGGCATTGTGCCTTTTCAATTGAATTCCGATGCAATTTCTGTGTTTAATCGTCAATAAGAAGGACGAAGGGATACAGTAAACCTGGAGTGAAGCATCGGAGTCTATAACTAGTGTCACAGGACTGGTTCAAAATTAGACAGTAAGAAGAGTCAGTCTTCTTGAGCTAAATTCGGCATTGTGCCATTTGTATACATTTCCGATGCAATTTCTGTGTTTCATCGCCAATAAGAAGGTCAGAGGGATACAGTAAACCTGAAGTGAAGCATCGGAATCCATAACTAGTGTCACAGGAATGGTTCAAAACATAGTCAGTAAGAAGAGTCAGTCTTCTTGTACTTAAGTCGGCATTGTGCATTTTGTATTTAATTCCGATTTAGTTTCTGTGTTTCATCGTCAATAAGAAGGTCCAAGGGATACAGTAAACCTGGAGTGAAGCATCGGAGTCTATAACTAGTGTCACAGGACTGGTTCAAAAATAGACAGTAAGAAGAGTCAGTCTTCTTGAACTTAATTCGGCATTGTGCCTTTTGTATTCAATTCCGATGCAATTTCTGTGTTTCATCGTCAATAAGAAGGTCCAAGGGATACAGTAAACCTGGAGCGTAGCATCGGAATCTATAACTAGTGTCACAGGAATAGTTCAAAACATAGACAGTAAGAAGAGTCAGTCTTCGTGTACTTAAGTCAGCTTTTTGCCTTTTGTATTTAATTCCGATGCAATTTCTGTGTTTCGTCGTCAATAAGAAGGTCCAAGGGATACAGTAAACCTGAGGTGAAGCATCGGAATCTATAACTAGTGTCACAGGAATGGTTCAAAACATAGTCAGTAAGAAGATTCAGTCTTCTTGTACTTAAGTCGGCATTGTACCTTCTGTATTTAATACCGATGCAATTTCTGTGTTTCATCATCAATAAGAAGTTCCAAGGGATACAGTGAACTTGGAGTGAAGCATCGGAATCTATAACTAGTGTCAATGGAATATTTCAAAGCATAGACAGTAAGAAGTGTCAGTCTCCTTGTACTTAATTCTGCACTGTGCCTTTTGAATTTAATTCCGATGCAATTTCTGTGTATCATCGTCAATAAGAATGTCCAAGGGATACAGTGAACCTGAAGTGTAGCATCGGAATTTATAACTAGTGTCACACGAATGGTTCATAACATAGTCAGTAAGAAGAGTCAGTCTTCTTGAACTTAATTCGGCATTGTGCCATTTGTATACAATTCCGATGCAATTTCTGTGTTTCATCGCCAATAAGAAGGTCAGAGGGATACAGTAAACCTGAAGTGAAGCATCGGAATCCATAACTAGTGTCACAGGAATGGTTCAAAACATAGTCAGTAAGAAGAGTCAGTCTTCTTGTACTTAAGTCGGCATTGTGCATTTTGTGTTTAATTCCGATTTAATTTCTGTGTTTCATCGTCAATAAGAAGGTCCAAGGCATACAGAAAACCTGGAGTGAAGCATCGGAATCTGTAACTAGTGTCACAGGAATGGTTCAAATCATAGACTGTAAGAAGAGTCAGTCCTCGTGCACTTCAGTCGGCATTTTGCCTTTTGTATTTAATTCCGATGCAATTTTTGTGTTTCATAGTCAATAAGAACGTCCAAGGGATACAGTGAACCTGAAGGGAAGCATCGGGATATATAACTAGTGTCACAGGAATCGTTCAAATCATAGTCAGTACGAAGAGTCAGTCTTCTTGTACTTAAGTCGGCATAGTGCCTTCTCTATTTAATTCCGATGCAATTTGTGTGTTTCATCGTCAATAAGAAGGTCCAAGGGATACAGTAAACCTGGAGTGAAGCATCGGAATCTATAACTACTGTCAATGGTATGGTTCAAAACATGGACGGTAAGAAGAGTCAGTCTTCTTGTACTTAAGTCGGCATTGTGCCTTTTGGATTTAATTACGATGCAATGTCTGTGTTTCATCGTCATTAAGAAGGTGAGAGGGATACAGTAAACCTGAAGTGAAGCATCGGAATCTATAGCTAGTGTCACAGGAATAGTTCAAAACATAGTCAGTAAGTAGAGTCAGTCTTCTTGTACTTAAGTTGGCATTGTGCCTTTTCTATTTAATTCCGATGCAATTTCTGTGTTTCATCGTCAATAAGAATGTCAGAGGGATACAGTAATCCTGAAGGGAAGCATCGGAATCTATAACTAGTGTCACAGGAATGGTTCTAAACATAGTCAGTAAGAAGAGTCAGTCTTCTTGTAGTTAAGACGGCATTGTGCCTTTTCTATTTAATTCCGATGCAATTTCTGTGTTTTATCGTCAATAAGAAGGTCCAAGGCATACAGTAAACCTGAGGTGAAGCATCGGAATCTATAAGTAGTGTCACAGGAATGATTCTAAACATTGTCAGTAAGAAGAGTCAGTCTTCTTGTACTTAAGTAGGCATTGTACCTTTTCTATTTAATTCCGATGCAATTTCTGTGTTTCATCGTCAATAACAAGGTCCAAGGGATACAGTAAACCTGGAGTGAAGCATCGGAATCTATAACTAGTGTCACTGGAATATTTCAAAACATAGACAGTAAAAAGAGTCAGTCTCCTTGTACTTAATTCTGCACTGTGCCTTTTGTATTTAATTCCGATGCAATATCTGTGTTTCATCGTCAATAAGAATGTCCAAGGGATACAGTAAACCTGAAGTGTAGCATCGGAATTTATAACTAGTATCGCAGGAGTGGTTCAAAACATAGTCAGTAAGAAGAGTCAGTCTTCTTGTCCTTAAGTCGTCATTGTGCCTTTTGTATTCAATTCCGATGCAATTTCTGTCTTTCATCGTCAATAAGAAGTTCCAAGGGATACAGTAAACCTGGAGTGTAGCATAGGAATCTATAACTAGTGTCACAGGAATAGTTCAAAACATAGACAGTAAGAAGAGTCAGTCTTCGTGTACTTAAGTCGGCATTTTGCCTTTTGTATTTAATTCCGATGCAATTTCTGTGTTTCATCGTCCATAAGAAGGTCGAAGGGATACAGTAAACCTGAGGTGAAGCATCGCAATCTATAACTAGTGTCACAGGAATGGTTCAAAACATAGTCAGTAAGAAGATTCAGTCTTCTTGTACTTAAGTCGGCATTGTACCTTTTCTATTTAATTCCGATGCAATTTCTGTGTTTCATCGTCAATAACAAGTTCCAAGGGATACAGTAAACCTGAAGCATCGGAATCTATAACTATTGTCAATGGAATGGTTCAAAACATAGACATTAAGAAGAGTCGGTCTTCTTGTACTTAAATCGGCATTGTGCCTTTTGTATTTAATTCCGATGCAGTTTCTGTGTTTCATCGTCAATAAGAAGGTCAGAGGGGTACAGTAAACCTGAAGTGAAGCATCGGAATCTATAGCTAGTGTCACAGGAATGGTTCAAAACATAGTCAGTAAGAAGAGTCAGTCTTCTTGTACTTAAGTCGTCATTGTGCATTTGGATTTAATTCCGATGCTATTTCTGTGTTTCATCATCAATAAGAAGGTCCAAGGGATACAGTAAACCTGGAGTGAAACTTTGGAATCTATAACTACTGTCACAGGAATGGTTCAAAAGATAGACAGTAAGAAGAGTCAGTCTCCTTGTACTTAATTCTGCACTGTGCCTTTTGTATTTAATTCCGATGCAATTTCTGTGTTTCATCGTCAATAAGAAGGTCCAAGGGATACAGTAAACCTGGAGTGAAGCATCGGGATCTGTAACTAGTGTCACAGGAATCGTTCAAAACATAGTCAGTAAGAAGAGTCAGTCTTCTTGTCCTTAAGTCGTCATTGTGCCTTTTGTATTCAATTCCGATGCAATTTCTGTCTTTCATTGTCAATAAGAAGTTCCAAGGGATACAGTAAACCTGGAGTGTAGCATCGGAATCTATAACTAGTGTCACAGGAATAGTTCAAAACATAGACAGTAAGAAGAGTCAGTCTTCGTGTACTTAAGTCGGCATTTTGCCTTTTGTATTTAATTCCGATGCAATTTCTGTGTTTCATCGTCCATAAGAAGGTCCAAGGGATACAGTAAACCTGAGGTGAAGCATCGCAATCTATAACTAGTGTCACAGGAATGGTTCAAAACATAGTCAGTAAGAAGATTCAGTCTTCTTGTACTTAAGTCGGCATTGTACCTTTTCTATTTAATTCCGATGCAATTTCTGTGTTTCATCGTCAATAACAAGTTCCAAGGGATACAGTAAACCTGGAGTGAAGCATCGGAATCTATAACTAGTGTCAATGGAATGGTTCAAAACATAGACATTAAGAAGAGTCAGTCTTCTTGTACTTAAATCGGCATTGTGCCTTTTGTATTTAATTCCGATGCAGTTTCTGTGTTTCATCGTCAATAAGAAGGTCAGAGGGGTACAGTAAACCTGAAGTGAAGCATCGGAATCTATAGCTAGTGTCACAGGAATGGTTCAAATCATAGACAGTAAGAAGAGTCAGTCTTCGTGTACTTCAGTCGGCATTTTGCCTTTTGTATTTAATTCCGATGCAATTTCTGTGTTTCATCGTCAATAAGAAGGTCCAAGGGATACAGTAAACCTGAAGTGAAGCATCGGGATCTGTAACTAGTGTCACAGGAATCGTTCAAAACATAGTCAGTAAGAAGAGTCAGTCTTCTTGTACTTAAGTCGGCATAGTGCCTTATCTATTTAATTCCGATGCAATTTCTGTGTCTCATCGTCAATAAGAAGGTCCAAGGGATACAGTAAACCTGGAGTCAAGCATCGGAATCTATAACTAGTGTCAATGGTATGGTTCAAAACATAGACAGTAAGAAGAGTCAGTCTTCTCGTACTTAAGTCGGCATTGTGCCTTTTGTATTTAATTCGGATGCAATTTCTGTGTTTCATCGTCAATAAGAAGATCAGAGGGATACACTAAACCTGATGTGAAGCATCGGAATTCATAACTAGTGTCACAGGAATGGTTCAAAGCATAGTCAGAAAGGAGAGTCAGTCTTCTTGTACTTAAGTCGGCATTGTGCTTTTTGTATTTAATTTTGATGCAATTTCTGTGTTTCATCGTCAATAGGAACGTCCAAGGGATACAGTAAATCTGAGGTGAAGCATCGGTATCTATAGCTAGTGTCACAGGTATGGTTCAAAACATAGTCAGTAAGAAGAGTCAATCTTGTTGTCCTTAAGTCGGCATTGTGCCTTTTGTATTTAATTCCGATGCAATTTCTATGTTTCATCGTCAATGAGAAGGTCCAAGGAATGCAGTAAACCAGGAGTGAAGCATCGGAATCTATAACTAGTGTCACAGAAATGGTTCAAAACATAGACAGTAAGAAGAGTCAGTCTTCCTGTACTTAATTCGGCATTGTGCCTTTTGTATTTAATTCCGATGCAATTTCTGTGTTTCATCGTCAATAGGAACGTCCAAGGGATACAGTAAATCTGAGGTGAAGCATCGGAATCTATAACTAGTTTCACAGGAATAATTCATATCATAGTCAGTAAGAAGAGTCAGTCTTCTTGTACTTAAGTTGACATTGTGCCTTTTCTATTTAATTCCGATGCAATTTCTGTGTTTCATCGTCAATAAGAAGGTCCAAGGGATACAGTAAACCTGGAGTGAAGCATCGGAAACTATAACTAGTGTCACAGGAATGGTTCGAAACATAGACAGTAAGAAGAGTCAGTCTTCTTGTACTTACGTCGGCATAGTGCCTTTTCTATTTAATTCCGATGCAATTTGTATGTTTCATCGTCAATAAGAAGGTCCAAGGGATACAGTAAACCTGGAGTGTAGCATCGGAATCCATAACTAGTGTCACAGGAATAGTTCAAAACATAGACAGTAAGAAGAGTCAGTCTTCGTGTACTTAAGTCGGCATTTTGCCTTTTGTATTTAATTCCGATGCAATTTCTGTGTTTCATCGTCAATAAGAAGGTCCAAGGGATACAGTAAACCTTATGTGAAGCATCGGAATCTATAACTAGTGTCACCGGAATGGTTCAAAACATAGTCAGTAAGAAGATTCAGTCTTCTTGTACTTAAGTCGGCATTGTACCTTTTCTATTTAATTCCGATGCAATTTCTGTGTTTCATCGTCAATAACAAGTTCCAAGGGATACAGTAAACCTGGAGTGAAGCATCGGAATCTACACCTAGTGTCAATGGAATGGTTCAAAACGTAGACAGTAAGAAAGTCAGTCTTCTTGTACTTAAGTCGGCATTGTGCCTTTTGTATTTAATTCCGATGCAGTTTCTGTGTTTCATCGTCAATAAGAAGATCAGAGGGGTACAGTAAACCTGAAGTGAAGCATCAGAATCTATAGCTAGTGTCACAGGAATGGTTCAAACATAGTCAGTAAGAAGAGTCAGTCTTCTTGTCCTTAAGTCGTCATTGTGCCTTTTGTATTTAATTATGATGCAATTTCTGTGTTTCATCATCAATAAGAAGGTCCAAGGGATACAGTAAACTTGGAGTGAAGCATCGGAATCTATAACTAGTGTCATAGGATTGTTTCAAAACATAGACAGTAAGAAGAGTCAGTCTCCTTGTACTTAATTCTGCACTGTGCCTTTTGTATTTAATTCCGATGCAATTTCTGTGTTTCATCGTCAATAAGAAGGTCCAAGGGATACAGTAAACCTGGAGGGAAACATCGGAAGCTGTAACTAGTGTAACAGGAATGGTTCAAATCATAGACAGTATGAAGAGTCAGTCTTCGTGTGCTTCAGTCGGCATTTTGCCTTTTGTATTTAATTCCGATGCAATTTCTGTGTTTCATCGTCAATAAGAAGGTCGAAGGGATACAGTAAACCTGAAGTGAAGCATCGGGATCTGTAACTAGTGTCACAGGAATCGTTCAAAACATAGTCAGTAAGAAGAGTCAGTCTTCTTGTACTTAAGTCGGCATAGTGCCTTATCTATTTAATTCCGATGCAATTTCTGTGTTTCATCGTCAATAACAAGTTCCAAGGGATACAATTAACCTGGAGTGAAGCATCAGAATCTATAACTAGTGTCAATGGAATGGTTCAAAACATAGACAGTAAGAAGAGTCAGTCTTCTTGTACTTAAGTCGGCATTGTGCCGTTTGTATTTAATTCCGATGCAGTTTCTGTGTTTCATCGTCAATAAGATGGTCAGAGGGGTACAGTAAACCTGAAGTGAAGCATCGGAATCTATAGCTAGTGTCACAGGAATGGTTCAAAACATAGTCAGTAAGAAGAGTCAGTCTTCTTGTCCTTAAGTCGTCATTGTGCCTTTCGTATTTAATTCCGATGCAGTTTCTGTGTTTCATCATCAATAAGAAGGTCCAAGGGATACAGTAAACTTGGAGTGAAGCATCGGAAACTATAACTAGTGTCACAGGAATGGTTCAAAACATAGACAGTAAGAAGAGTCAGTCTCCTTGCACTTAATTCTGCACTGTGCCTTTTGTATTTAATTCCGATGCAAATTCTGTGTTTCATCGTCCATAAGAAGGTCAGAGGGATACAGTAAACCTGAAGTGAAGCATCGGAATCCATAACTAGTGTCACAGGAATGGTTCAAAACATAGTCAGTAAGAAGAGTTAGTCTTCTTGTACTTAAGTCGGCATTGTCCCTTTTGTATTTAATTCCGATGCAATTTCTGTGTTTTATCGTCAATAAGAAGGTCCAAGGGATACAGTAAACCTGGAGGGAAACTTTGGAATCTGTAACTAGTGTCACAGGAATGGATAAAATCACAGACAGTAAGAAGAGTCAGTCTTCGTGTACTTCAGTCGGCATTTTGCCTTTTGTATTTAATTCCGATGCAAATTCTGTGTTTCATCGTCAATAAGAAGGTCCAAGGGATACAGTAAACCTGAAGTGAAGCATCGGGATCTGTAACTAGTGTCACAGGAATCGTTCAAAACATAGTCAGTAAGAAGAGTCAGTCATCTTGTACTTAAATCGGCATAGTGCCTTATCTATTTAATTCCGATGCAATTTCTGTGTTTCATCGTCAATAAGAAGGTCCAAGGGATACAGTAAACCTGGAGTCAAGCATCGGAATCTATAACTAGTGTCAATGGTATGGTTCAATACATAGACAGTAAGAAGAGTCAGTCTTCTCGTACTTAAGTCGGCATTGTGCCTTTTGTATTTAATTCGGATGCAATTTCTGTGTTTCATCGTCAATACGAAGGTCAGAGGAATACACTAAACCTGAAGTGAAGCATCGGAATTCATAACTAGTGTCACAGGAATGGATCAAAGCATAGTCAGAAAGGAGAGTCAGTCTTCTTGTACTTAAGTCGGCAATGTGCCTTTTGTATTTAATTCCGATGTAATTTCTGTGTTTCATCGTCAATAGGAACGTCCAAGGGATACAGTAAATCTGAGGTGAAGCATCGGAAACTATAGCTAGTGTCACAGGTATGGTTCAAAACATAGTCAGTAAGAAGAGTCAATCTTGTTGTCCTTAAGTCGGCATTGTGCCTTTTGTATTTAATTCCGATGCAATTTCTGTGTTTCATCGTCAATGAGAAGGTCCAAGGGATGCAGTAAACCAGGAGTGAAGCACCGGAATCTATAACTAGTGTCACAGAAATGGTTCAAAACATAGACAGTAAGAAGAGTCAGTCTTCTTGTACTTAATTCGGCATTGTGCCTTTTGTATTTAATTCCGATGCAATTTCTGTGTTTCAACGTCAATAGGAACGTCCAAGGGATACAGTAAATCTGAGGTGAAGCATCGGAATCTATAACTAGTTTCATAGGAATGGTTCAAATCATAGTCAGTAAGAAGAGTCAGTCTTCTTGTACTTAAGTTGACATTGTGCCTTTTCTATTTAATTCCGATGCAATTTCTGTGTTTCATCGTCAATAAGAAGGTCCAAGGGATACAGTAAACCTGGAGTGAAGCATCGGAAACTATAACTAGCGTCACAGGAATGGTTCAAAACATAAACAGTAAGAAGAGTCAGTCTTCTTGTACTTACGTCGGCATAGTGCCTTTTCTATTTAATTCCGATGCAATTTGTGTGTTTCAACGTCAATAAGCAGATCCAAGGGATACAGTAAACCTGGAGTGTAGCATCGGAATCTATAACTAGTGTCACAGGGATGGTTCAAAACATAGACAGTAAGAAGAGTCAGTCTTCGTGTACTTAAGTCGGCATTTTGCCTTTTTTATTTAATTCCGATGCAATTTCTGTGTTTTATCGTCAATAAGAAAGTCCAAGGCATACAGTAAACCTGAGGTGAAGCATCGGAATCTATAAGTAGTGTCACAGGAATGGTTCAAAACATAGTCAGTAAGAAGAGTCAGTCTTCTTGTACTTAAGTCGGCATTGTACATTTTCTATTTAATTCCAATGCAATTTCTGTGTTTCATCGTCAATAACAAGTTCCAAGGGATACAGTAAACCTGGAGTGAAGCATCGGAATCTATAACTAGTGTCAATGGAATGGTTCAAAACATAGACATTAAGAAGAGTCAGTCTTCTTGTACTTAAATCGGCATTGTGCCTTTTGTATTTAATTCCGATGCAGTTTCTGTGTTTCATCGTCAATAAGAAGGTCAGAGGGGTACAGTAAACCTGAAGTGAAGCATCGGAATCTATAGCTAGTGTCACAGGAATGGTTCAAATCATAGACAGTAAGAAGAGTCAGTCTTCGTGTACTTCAGTCGGCATTTTGCCTTTTGTATTTAATTCCGATGCAATTTCTGTGTTTCATCGTCAATAAGAAGGTCCAAGGGATACAGTAAACCTGAAGTGAAGCATCGGGATCTGTAACTAGTGTCACAGGAATCGTTCAAAACATAGTCAGTAAGAAGAGTCAGTCTTCTTGTACTTAAGTCGGCATAGTGGCTTATCTATTTAATTCCGATGCAATTTCTGTGTCTCATCGTCAATAAGAAGGTCCAAGGGATACAGTAAACCTGGAGTCAAGCATCGGAATCTATAACTAGTGTCAATGGTATGGTTCAAAACATAGACAGTAAGAAGAGTCAGTCTTCTCGTACTTAAGTCGGCATTGTGCCTTTTGTATTTAATTCGGATGCAATTTCTGTGTTTCATCGTCAATAAGAAGGTCAGAGGGATACACTAAACCTGATGTGAAGCATCGGAATTCATAACTAGTGTCACAGGAATGGTTCAAAGCATAGTCAGAAAGGAGAGTCAGTCTTCTTGTACTTAAGTCGGCATTGTGCTTTTTGTATTTAATTCCGATGCAATTTCTGTGTTTCATCGTCAATAGGAACGTCCAAGGGATACAGTAAATCTGAGGTGAAGCATCGGTATCTATAGCTAGTGTCACAGGTATGGTTCAAAACATAGTCAGTAAGAAGAGTCAATCTTGTTGTCCTTAAGTCGGCATTGTGCCTTTTGTATTTAATTCCGATGCAATTTCTATGTTTCATCGTCAATGAGAAGGTCCAAGGGATGCAGTAAACCAGGAGTGAAGCATCGGAATCTATAACTAGTGTCACAGAAATGGTTCAAAACATAGACAGTAAGAAGAATCAGTCTTCTTGTACTTAATTCGGCATTGTGCCTTTTGTATTTAATTCCGATGCAATTTCTGTGTTTCATCGTCAATAGGAACGTCCAAGGGATACAGTAAATCTGAGGTGAAGCATCGGAATCTATAACTAGTTTCACAGGAATAATTCATATCATAGTCAGTAAGAAGAGTCAGTCTTCTTGTACTTAAGTTGACATTGTGCCTTTTCTATTTAATTCCGATGCAATTTCTGTGTTTCATCGTCAATAAGAAGGTCCAAGGGATACAGTAAACCTGGAGTGAAGCATCGGAAACTATAACTAGTGTCACAGGAATGGTTCGAAACATAGACAGTAAGAAGAGTCAGTCTTCTTGTACTTACGTCGGCATAGTGCCTTTTCTATTTAATTCCGATGCAATTTGTGTGTTTCATCGTCAATAAGAAGGTCCAAGGGATACAGTAAACCTGGAGTGTAGCATCGGAATCCATAACTAGTGTCACAGGAATAGTTCAAAACATAGACAGTAAGAAGAGTCAGTCTTCGTGTACTTAAGTCGGCATTTTGGCTTTTGTATTTAATTCCGATGCAATTTCTGTGTTTCATCGTCAATAAGAAGGTCCAAGGGATACAGTAAACCTTATGTGAAGCATCGGAATCTATAACTAGTGTCACCGGAATGGTTCAAAACATAGTCAGTAAGAAGATTCAGTCTTCTTGTACTTAAGTCGGCATTGTACCTTTTCTATTTAATTCCGATGCAATTTCTGTGTTTCATCGTCAATAACAAGTTCCAAGGGATACAGTAAACCTGGAGTGAAGCATCGGAATCTACACCTAGTGTCAATGGAATGGTTCAAAACGTAGACAGTAAGAAAGTCAGTCTTCTTGTACTTAAGTCGGCATTGTGCCTTTTGTATTTAATTCCGATGCAGTTTCTGTGTTTCATCGTCAATAAGAAGATCAGAGGGGTACAGTAAACCTGAAGTGAAGCATCAGAATCTATAGCTAGTGTCACAGGAATGGTTCAAACATAGTCAGTAAGAAGAGTCAGTCTTCTTGTCCTTAAGTCGTCATTGTGCCTTTTGTATTTAATTATGATGCAATTTCTGTGTTTCATCATCAATAAGAAGGTCCAAGGGATACTGTAAACTTGGAGTGAAGCATCGGAATCTATAACTAGTGTCATAGGATTGTTTCAAAACATAGACAGTAAGAAGAGTCAGTCTCCTTGTACTTAATTCTGCACTGTGCCTTTTGTATTTAATTCCGATGCAATTTCTGTGTTTCATCGTCAATAAGAAGGTCCAAGGGATACAGTAAACCTGGAGGGAAACATCGGAAGCTGTAACTAGTGTAACAGGAATGGTTCAAATCATAGACAGTATGAAGAGTCAGTCTTCGTGTGCTTCAGTCGGCATTTTGCCTTTTGTATTTAATTCCGATGCAATTTCTGTGTTTCATCGTCAATAAGAAGGTCGAAGGGATACAGTAAACCTGAAGTGAAGCATCGGGATCTGTAACTAGTGTCACAGGAATCGTTCAAAACATAGTCAGTATGAAGAGTCAGTCTTCTTGTACTTAAGTCGGCATAGTGCCTTATCTATTTAATTCCGATGCAATTTCTGTGTTTCATCGTCAATAACAAGTTCCAAGGGATACAATTAACCTGGAGTGAAGCATCAGAATCTATAACTAGTGTCAATGGAATGGTTCAAAACATAGACAGTAAGAAGTGTCAGTCTTCTTGTACTTAAGTCGGCATTGTGCCGTTTGTATTTAATTCCGATGCAGTTTCTGTGTTTCATCGTCAATAAGATGGTCAGAGGGGTACAGTAAACCTGAAGTGAAGCATCGGAATCTATAGCTAGTGTCACAGGAATGGTTCAAAACATAGTCAGTAAGAAGAGTCAGTCTTCTTGTCCTTAAGTCGTCATTGTGCCTTTCGTATTTAATTCCGATGCAGTTTCTGTGTTTCATCATCAATAAGAAGGTCCAAGGGATACAGTAAACTTGGAGTGAAGCATCGGAAACTATAACTAGTGTCACAGGAATGGTTCAAAACATAGACAGTAAGAAGAGTCAGTCTCCTTGCACTTAATTCTGCACTGTGCCTTTTGTATTTAATTCCGATGCAATTTCTGTGTTTCATCGTCAATAAGAAGGACCAAGGGATACAGTAAACGTGGAGTGAAGCATCGGAGTCTATAACTAGTGTCAAAGGACAGGTTCAAAAATAGACAGAAGGAAGAGTCAGTCTTCTTGAACTTAATTCGGCATTGTGCCTTCTGTATTTAATTCCGATGCAAATTCGGTGTTTCATCGTCCATAAGAAGGTCAGAGGGATACAGTAAACCTGAAGTGAAGCATCGGAATCCATAACTAGTGTCACAGGAATGGTTCAAAACATAGTCAGTAAGAAGAGTTAGTCTTCTTGTACTTAAGTCGGCATTGTCCCTTTTGTATTTAATTCCGATGCAATTTCTGTGTTTTATCGTCAATAAGAAGGTCCAAGGGATACAGTAAACCTGGAGGGAAACATCGGAATCTGTAACTAGTGTCACAGGAATGGATCAAATCACAGACAGTAAGAAGAGTCAGTCTTCGTGTACTTCAGTCGGCATTTTGCCTTTTGTATTTAATTCCGATGCAAATTCTGTGTTTCATCGTCAATAAGAAGGTCCAAGGGATACAGTAAACCTGAAGTGAAGCATCGGGATCTGTAACTAGTGTCACAGGAATCGTTCAAAACATAGTCAGTAAGAAGAGTCAGTCATCTTGTACTTAAATCGGCATAGTGCCTTATCTATTTAATTCCGATGCAATTTCTGTGTTTCATCGTCAATGAGAAGGTCCAAGGGATACAGTAAACCTGGAGTCAAGCATCGGAATCTATAACTAGTGTCAATGGTATGGTTCAATACATAGACAGTAAGAAGAGTCAGTCTTCTCGTACTTAAGTCGGCATTGTGCCTTTTGTATTTAATTCGGATGCAATTTCTGTGTTTCATCGTCAATAAGAAGGTCAGAGGAATACACTAAACCTGAAGTGAAGCATCGGAATTCATAACTAGTGTCACAGGAATGGATCAAACCATAGTCAGAAAGGAGAGTCAGTCTTCTTGTACTTAAGTCGGCATTGTGCCTTTTGTATTTAATTCCGATGTAATTTCTGTGTTTCATCGTCAATAGGAACGTCCAAGGGATACAGTAAATCTGAGGTGAAGCATCGGAAACTATAGCTAGTGTCACAGGTATGGTTCAAAACATAGTCAGTAAGAAGAGTCAATCTTGTTGTCCCTAAGTCGGCATTGTGCCTTTTGTATTTAATTCCGATGCAATTTCTGTGTTTCATCGTCAATGAGAAGGTCCAAGGGATGCAGTAAACCAGGAGTGAAGCACCGGAATCTATAACTAGTGTCACAGAAATGGTTCAAAACATAGACAGTAAGAAGAGTCAGTCTTCTTGTACTTAATTCGGCATTGTGCCTTTTGTATTTAATTCCGATGCAATTTCTGTGTTTCAACGTCAATAGGAACGTCCAAGGGATACAGTAAATCTGAGGTGAAGCATCGGAATCTATAACTAGTTTCATAGGAATGGTTCAAATCATAGTCAGTAAGAAGAGTCAGTCTTCTTGTACTTAAGTTGACATTGTGCCTTTTCTATTTAATTCCGATGCAATTTCTGTGTTTCATCGTCAATAAGAAGGTCCAAGGGATACAGTAAACCTGGAGTGAAGCATCGGAAACTATAACTAGCGTCACAGGAATGGTTCAAAACATAAACAGTAAGAAGAGTCAGTCTTCTTGTACTTACGTCGGCATAGTGCCTTTTCTATTTAATTCCGATGCAATTTGTGTGTTTCAACGTCAATAAGCAGATCCAAGGGATACAGTAAACCTGGAGTGTAGCATCGGAATCTATAACTAGTGTCACAGGGATGGTTCAAAACATAGACAGTAAGAAGAGTCAGTCTTCGTGTACTTAAGTCGGCATTTTGCCTTTTTTATTTAATTCCGATGCAATTTCTGTGTTTTATCGTCAATAAGAAAGTCCAAGGCATACAGTAAACCTGAGGTGAAGCATCGGAATCTATAAGTAGTGTCACAGGAATGGTTCAAAACATAGTCAGTAAGAAGAGTCAGTCTTCTTGTACTTAAGTCGGCATTGTACCTTTTCTATTTAATTCCGATGCAATTTCTGTGTTTCATCGTCCATAACAAGGTCCAAGGGATACAGTAAACCTGGAGTGAAGCATCGGAATCTATAACTAGTGTGAATGGAATATTTCAAAACATAGACAGTAAGAAGAGTCAGTCTCCTTTTACTTAATTCTGCACTGTGCCTTTTGTATTTAATTCCGATGCAATTTCTGTGTTTCATCGTCAATAAGAAGGTCAGAGGGATACAGTAAACCTGAAGTGAAGCATCGGAATCCATAACTAGTGTCACAGGAATGGTTCAAAACATAGTCAGTAAGAAGAGTCAGTCTTCTTGTACTTAAGTCGGCATTGTGCCTTTTCTATTTAATTCCGATGTAATTTCTGTGTTTAATCGTCAATAAGAAGGACCAAGGGATACAGTAAACCTGGAGTGAAGCATCGGAGTCTATAACTAGTGTCACAGGACTGGTTCAAAAATAGACAGTAAGAAGAGTCAGTCTTCTAGAACTTAATTCGGCATTGTGCCTTTTGTATTCAATTCCGATGCAATTTCTGTGTTTCATCGTCAATAAGAAGGTCAGAGGGATACAGTAAACCTGAAGTGAAGCATCGGAATCCATAACTAGTGTCACAGGAATGGTTCAAAACATAGTCAGTAAGAAGAGTCAGTCTTCTTGTACTTAAGTCGGCATTGTGCCTTTTGTATTTAATTCCGATGCAATTTCTGTGTTTCATCGTCAATAAGAAGGCCCAAGGGACACAGTAAACCTGGAGCGAAGCATCGGAATCTGTAACTAGTGTCACAGGAATGGTTCAAATCATAGACTGTAAGAAGAGTCAGTCTTCGTGCACTTCAGTCGGCATTTTGCCTTTTGTATTTAATTCCGATGCAATTTCTGTGTTTCATAGTCAATCAGAAGGTCCAAGGGACACAGTAAACCTGGAGCGAAGCATCGGAATCTGTAACTAGTGTCACAGGAATGGTTCAAAACATAGTCAGTAAGAAGAGTCAGTCTTCTTGTACTTAAGTCGGCATTGTGCCTTTTGTATTTAATTCCGATGCAATTTGTGTGTTTCATCGTCAATAAGAAGGTCCAAGGGATACAGTAAACCTGGAGTGAAGCATCGGAATCTATAACTAGTGTCAATGGTATGGTTCAAAACATGGACGGTAAGAAGAGTCAGTCTTCTTGTACTTAAGTCGGCATTGTGCCTTTTGGATTTAATTACGATGCAATTTCTGTGTTTCATCGTCAATAAGAAGGTCCAAGGGATACAGTAAACCTGGAGTGAAGCATCGGAAACTATAACTAGTGTCACAGGAATGGTTCAAAACATAGACAGTAAGAAGAGTCAGTCTTCTTGTACTTACGTTGGCATAGTGCCTTTTCTATTTAATTCCGATGCAATTTGTGTGTTTCAACGTCAATAAGAAGGTCCAAGGGACACAGTAAACCTCGAGTGAAGCATCGGAATTTATAACGGGTGTCACAGGAATGGTTCAAACATAGTCAGTAGGAAGAGTCGGTCTTCATGTACTTAAGTCGGCATTGTGCCTTTTGTATTTAATTCCGATGCATTTTCTGTGTTTCATCGTCAATAAGAAGGTCCAAGGGATACAGTAAACCTGAGGTGAAGCATCGGAATCTATAACTAGTGTCACAGGAATGGTTCAAAACATAGTCAGTAAGAAGATTCTGTCTTCTTGTACTTAAGTCGGCATTGTACCTTTTCTATTTAATTCCGATGCAATTTCTGTGTTTCATCGTCAATAACAAGTTCCAAGGGATACAGTAAACCTGGAGTGAAGCATCGGAATCTACACCTAGTGTCAATGGAATGGTTCAAAACATAGACAGGAAGAAGCGTCAGTCTTCTTGTACTTAAGTCGGCATTGTGCATTTTGTATTTAATTCCGATGCAGTTTCTGTGTTTCATCGTCAATAAGAAGGTCAGAGGGGTACAGTAAACCTGAAGTGAAGCATCAGAATCTATAGCTAGTGTCACAGGAATGGTTCAAAACATAGTCAGTAAGAAGAGTCAGTCTTCTTGTCCTTATGTCGTCATTGTGCTTTTTGTATTTAATTATGATGCAAGTTCTGTGTTTCATCATCAATAAGAAGGTCCAAGGGATACAGTAAACTTGGAGTGAAGCATCGGAATCTATAACTAGTGTCACAGGAATGGTTCAAAACATAGACAGTAAGAAGAGTCAGTCTCCTTGTACTTAATTCTGCACTGTGCCTTTTGTATTTAATTCCGATGCAATTTCTGTGTTTCATCGTCAATAAGAAGGTCCAAGGGATACAGTAAACCTGAAGTGAAGCATCGGGATCTGTAACTAGTGTCACAGGAATCGTTCAAATCATAGTCAGTAAGAAGAGTCAGTCTTCTTGTACTTAAGTCGGCATAGTGCCTTATCTATTTAATTCCGATGCAATTTCTGTGTTTCATCGTCAATAACAAGTTCCAAGAGATACAGTAAACCTAGAGTGAAGCATCGGAATCTATAACTAGTGTCAATGGAATGGTTCAAAACATAGACAGTAAGAAGAGTCAGTCATCTTGTACTTAAGTCGGCATTGTGCCTTTTGTATTTAATTCCGATGCAGTTTCTGTGTTTCATCGTCAATAAGAGGGTCAGAGGGGTACAGTAAACCTGAAGTGAAGCATCGGAATCTATAGCTAGTGTCACAGGAATGGTTCAAAACATAGTCAGTAAGAAGAGTCAGTCTTCTTGTCCTTAAGTCGTCATTGTGCCATTTGTATTTAATTCCGATGCAGTTTCTGTGTTTCATCATCAATAAGAAGGTCCAAGGGATACAGTAAACTTGGAGTGAAGCATCGGAAACTATAACTAGTGTCACAGGAAAGTTTCAAAACATAGACAGTAAGAAGAGTCAGTCTCCTTGTACTTAATTCTGCACTGTGCCTTTTGTATTTAATTCCGATGCAATTTCTGTGTGTCATCGTCAATAAGAAGGACCAAGGGATACAGTAAACGTGGAGTGAAGCATCGGAGTCGATAACTAGTGTCAAAGGACTGGTTCAAAACATAGTCAGTAAGAAGAGTCAGACTTCTTGTACTTAAGACGGCATTGTGCCTTTTCTATTTAATTCCGAAGCAATTTCTGTGTTTCATCGTCAATAAGAAGGTCCAAGCGATACAGTAAACCTGGAGTAAAGCATCGCAAACTATAACTAGTGTCACAGGATTGGTACAAAACATAGACAGTAAGAAGAGTCAGTCTTCTTGTACTTACGTCGGCATAGTGCCTTTTATATTTAATTCCGATGCAATTTGTGTGTTTCAACGTCAATAAGAAGGTCCGAGGGATACCGTAAACCTGGAGTGTAGCATCGGACTCTATAACTAGTGTCACAGGAATGTTTCAAAACACAGTCAGTAAGAAGAGTCAGTCTTCGTGTACTTAAGTCGGCATTTTGCCTTTTTTATTTAATTCCGATGCAAATTCTGTGTTTTATCGTCAATAAGAAGGTCCAAGGCATACAGTAACCCTGAGGTGAAGCTTCGGAATCTATAAGTAGCGTCACAGGAATGGTTCAAAACATAGTCGGTAAGGAGAGTCAGTCTTCTAGTACTTAAGTCGGCATTGTACATTTTATATTTAATTCCGATGCAATTTCTGTGTTTCATCGTCAATAACAAGGTCCAAGGGATACAGTAAACCTGGAGTGAAGCATCGGAATCTATAACTAGTGTCTATGGAATATTTCAAAGATAGACAGAAAGAAGAGTCAGTCTCCTTGTACTTAATTCTGCACTGTGCCTTTTGTATTTAATTCCGATGCAATTTCTGTGTTTCATCGTCAATAAGAATGTCCAAGGGATACAGTAGACCTGAAGTGTAGCATCGGAATTTATAACTAGTGTCACAGGAATGGTTCAAACCATAGTCAGTAAGAAGAGTCAGTCTTCTTGTACTTAAGTCGGCATTGTGCCTTTTCTATTTAATTCCGATGCAATTTGTGTGTTTAATCGTCAATAAGAAGGACCAAGGGATACAGTAAACCTGGAGTGAAGCATCGGAGTCTATAGCTAGTGTCACAGGACTGGTTCAAAAATAGACAGTAAGAAGAGTCAGTCTTCTAGAACTTAATTCGGCATTGTGCCTTTTGTATTCAATTCCGATGCAATTTCTGTGTTTCATCGTCAATAAGAAGGTCAGAGGGATACAGTAAACCTGAAGTGAAGCATCGGTATCCATAACTAGTGTCACAGGAATGGTTCAAAACATATTCAGTAAGAAGAGTCAGTCTTCTTGTACTTAAGTCGGCATTGTGCCTTTTGTATTTAATTCCGATGCAATTTCTGTGTTTCGTCGTCAATAAGAAGGTCCAACGGACACAGTAAACCTGGAGTGAAGCATCGGAATCTGTAACTAGTGTCACAGGAATGGTTCAAATCATAGACTGTAAGAAGAGTCAGTCTTCGTGCACTTCAGTCGGCATTTTGCCTTTTGTATTTAATTCCTGTGCAATTTTTGTGTTTCATAGTCAATAAGAAGGTCCAAGGGATACAGTAAACCTGAAGTGAAGCATCGGGATCTATAACTAGTGTCACAGGAATCGTTCAAAACATAGTCAGTAAGAAGAGTCAGTCTTCTCGTACTTAAGTCGGCATAGTGCCTTTTCTTTTTAATATCGATGCAATTTGTGTGTGTCATCGTCAATAAGAACGTCCAAGGGATACAGTAAACCTGGAGTGAAGCATCGGAATCTATAACTAGTGTGAATGGTATGGTTCAAAACATGGACGGTAAGAAGAGTCAGTCTTCTTGTACTTAAGTCGGCATTGTGCCTTTTGGATTTAATTACGATGCAATGTCTGTGTTTCATCGTCATTAAGAAGGTCAGAGGGATACAGTAAACCTGAAGTGTAGCATCGGAATCAATAGCTAGTGTCACAGGAATGGTTCAAAACATAGTCAGTAAGAAGAGTCAATCTTGTTGTCCTTAAGTCGGCATTGTGCCTTTTGTATTTAATACCGATGCAATTTCTGTGTTTCATCGTCAATAAGAAGGTCCAAGGGATGCAGTAAACCAGGAGTGAAGCATCGAAATCTATAACTAGTGTCACAGAAATGGTTCAAATCATAGACAGTAAGAAGAGTCAGCCTTCTTGTACTTAATTCGGCATTGTGCCTTTTGTATTTAATTCCGATGCAATTTCTGTGTTTCATCGTCAATAGGAACGTCCAAGGGATACAGTAAATCTGAGGTGAAGCATCGGAATCTATAACTAGTTTCACAGGAATGGTTCAAATCATAGTCAGTAAGAAGAGTCAGTCTTCTTGTACTTAAGTTGGCATTGTGCCTTTTCTATTTAATTCCGATGCAATTTCTGTGTTTCATCGTCAATAAGAAGGTCAGAGGGATACAGTAAACCTGGAGTGTAGCATCGGAATCTATAACTAGTGTCACAGGAATGGTTCAAAACAAAGACAGTAAGAAGAGACAGTCTTCGTGTACTTAAGTCGGCATTTTGCCTATTTATTTAATTCCGATGCAATTTCTGTGTTTTATCGTCAATAAGAAGATCCAAGGCATACAGTAAACCTGAGGTGAAGCATCGGAATCTATAAGTAGTGTCACAGGAATGGTTCAAAACATAGTCAGTAGGAAGAGTCAGTCTTCTTGTACTTAAGTCGGCATTGTACTTTTCTATTTAATTCCGATGCAATTTCTGTGTTTCATCGTCAATAACAAGGTCCAAGGGATACAGTAAACCTGGAGTGAAGCATCGGAATCTATAACTACTGTGAATGGAATATTTCAAATCATAGACAGTAAGAAGAGTCAGTCTCCTTGTACTTAATTCTGCACTGTGCCTTTTGTATTTAATTCCGATGCAATTTCTGTGTTTCATCGTCAATAAGAATGTCCAAGGGATACAGTAAACCTGAAGTGTAGCATCGGAATTTATAACTAGTGTCACAGGAATGGTTCAAAACATAGTCAGTACGAAGAGTCAGTCTTCTTGTACTTAAGTCGGCATTGTACCTTTTCTATTTAATTCCGATGCAATTTCTGTGTTTAATCGTCAATAAGAAGGACCAAGGGATACAGTAAAGCTGGAGTGAAGCATCGGAGTCTATAACTAGTATCACAGGACTGGTTCAAAAATAGACAGTAAGAAGAGTCAGTCTTCTAGAACTTAATTCGGCATTGTGCCTTTTGTGTTCAATTCCGATGCAATTTCTGTGTTTCATCGTCAATAAGAAGGTAAGAGGGATACAGTAAACCTGAAGTGAAGCATCGGAATCCATAACTAGTGTCACAGGAATGGTTCAAAACAGAGTCAGTAAGAAGAGTCAGTCTTCTTGTACCTAAGTAGGCATTGTGCCTTTTCTATTTAATTCCGATGCAATTTCTGTGTTTCATCGTCAATAAGAAGGTCCAAGGGACACAGTAAACCTGGAGTGAAGCATCGGAATCTGTAACTCGTGTCACAGGAATGGTTCAAATCATAGACTGTAAGAAGAGTCAGTCTTCGTGCACTTCAGTCGGCATTTTGCATTTGTATTTAATTCCGATGAAATTTTTGTGTTTCATAGTCAATAAGAAGGTCCAAGGGATACAGTAAACCTGAAGTGAAGCATCGGGATCTATAACTAGTGTCACAGGAATCGTTCAAAGCATAGTCAGTAAGAAGAGTCAGTCTTCTTGTACTTAAGTCGGCATAGTGCCTTTATATTTAATTCCGATGCAATTTGTGTGTTTCATCGTCAATAAGAAGGTCCAAGGGATGCAGTAAACCAGGAGTGAAGCATCGGAATCTATAACTAGTGTCACAGAAATGGTTCAAAACATAGACAGTAAGAAGAGTCAGTCTTCTTGTACTTAATTCGGCATTGTGCCTTTTGTATTTAATTCCGATGCAATTTCTGTGTTTCATCGTCAATAACAAGGTCCAAGGGATACAGTAAACATCAAGTGTAGCATCGGAATTTATAACGGGTGTCACAGGAATGGTTCAAACATAGTCAGTAGGAAGAGTCGGTCTTCATGAACTTAAGTCGGCATTGTGCCTTTTGTATTTAATTCCGATGCATTTTCTGTGTTTCATCGTCAATAAGAAGGTCCAAGGAATACACTAAACCTAAAGTGAAGCATCGAAATCTATAACTAGTGTCATAGGAATGGTTCAAAACATAGACAGTAAGAAGAGTCAGTCTTATTGTACTTAAGTCGGCATTGTGCCGTTTGTATTTAATTCCGATGCAATTTCTGTGTTTCATCGTCAATAAGAAAGTCCAAGGGATACAGTAAACATGAAGTGAAGCATCGGAATTTATAACTAGTGTCAATGGAATGGTTCAAAACATTGTCAGTAAGAAGAGTCAGTCATCTTGTACTTAAGTCGGCATTGTGCTTTTTCTATTTATTTCCGATGCAATTTCTGTGTTTCATCGTCAATAAGAAGGTCCATGGGATATAGTAAACCTGGAGTGAAGCATCGGAATCTATTACTAGTGTCACAGGAATGGTTCAAAACATAGAGAGTAAGAAGAGTCAGTCTTCTTGTACTTACGTCGACATTGTGCCCTTTCTATTTAAATCCGATGCAATTTCTGTGTTTCATCGTCAATATGAAGGTCCAAGGGATACAGTAAACCTGAAGTGAAGCTTCGGAATCTATAGCTAGTGTCACAGGAATGGTTCAAAACATAGACAGTAAGAAGTGTCAGTCTTCTTGTCCTTAAGTCGGCATTGTGCCTTTTGTAATTAATTCCGAAGCAATTTCTGAGTTTCATCCTCAATAAGAAGGTCCAAGGGAAACAGTAAACCTGGAGTGAAGCATCGGAATCTATAACTAGTGTCACAGGAATGGTTCAAAACATAGACAGTAAGAAGAGTCAGTCTTCTTGTACTTAATTCTGCTTTGTGCCTTTTGTATTTAATTCCGATGCAATTTCTGTGTTTCATCGTCAATAAGAAGGTCCAAGGTATACAGTAAACCTGAAGTGAAGCATCGGAATTTATAACTAGTGTCACAGGAATGGTTCAAAACATAGTCAGTAAGAAGAGTCAGTCTTCTTGTACTTAAGTCGGCATGGTGCCTTTTGTATTTAATTCCGATGCAATTTCTATGTTTCATCGTCAATAAGAAAGTCAGAGGGGTACAGCAAACCTGAAACCTGAAGTGAAGCATCGTAATCTATAGCTAGTGTCACAGGAATGGTTCAAATCATAGACAGTAAGAAGAGTCAGTCTTCTTGTACTTAATTCTGCTTTGTGCCTATTGTATTTAATTCCGATGCATTTTCTGTGTTTCATCGACAATAAGAAGGTCAAAGGGATACAGTAAACCTGAAGTGAAGCATCGGAATTTATAACTAGTGTCACAGGAATGGTTCAAAACATAGACAGTAAGAAGAGTCAGTCCTCCTGTACTTAAGTCAGCATTGTGCCTTTTGTATTTAACTCCGATGCAATTTCTGTGTTTCATCGTCAACAAGAAGGTCAGAGCGATACAGTAATCCTGAAGTGAAGCATCGGAATCTATAACTAGTGTCACAGGAATAGTTCAAAACATAGTCAGTAAGAATAGTCAGTCTTATTGTACTTAAGTCATCATTGTGCATTTTCTATTTAATTGTGATGCAATTTCTGTGTTTCATCGTCAATATGAATGTCCAAGGGATACAGTAAACCAGGAGTTAAGCAACGGAATCTATAACTAGTGTCACAGGAATGGTTCAAATCATAGACAGTAAGAAGAGTCAGACTTCTTTCACTTAAGTCGGCATTGTACCTTTTGTATTTAATTCCGGTGCAATTTCTGTGTTTCATCGTCAATAAGAAGGTCCAAGAGATACAGTAAACCTGGAGTGAAGCATCGGATTCTATAACTAGTGTCACAGGAGTCGTTCAGAAATAGACAGTAAGAAGAGTTAACCTTCTTGAACTTAATTCGGCATTGTGCCTTTTGAATTTAATTCCGATGCAATTTCTGTGTTTCATCGTCAGTAGGAAGGACAGAGGGATACAGTAAACCTGAAGTGAAGCATCGGAATCCATAACTAGTGTCACAGGAATGGTTCAAAACATAGTCAGTAAGAAGAGTTAGTCTTCTTGTACTTAAGTCGGCGTTGTGCCTTTTGTATTTTATTCCGATGCAATTTCTGTGTTTCATCGTCAATAAGAAGGTCCAAGGGATACAGTAAACCTGGAGTGAAGCATCGGAATCTGTAACTAGTGTCACAGGAATGGTTCAAATAATAGACAGTAAGAAGAGTCAGTCTTCGTGTACTTCAATAGGCATTTTGCCTTTTGTATTTAGTTCCGATGCAATTTTTGTGTTTCATCGTCAATGAGAATGTCCAAGGCATACAGTAAACCTGTAGTGAAGCATCGGGATCTATAACTAGTGTCACAGGAATCGTTCAACTCATAGTCAGTAAGAAGAGTCAGTCTTCTTGTACTAAAGTCGGCATAGTGCCTTTTCTATTTCATTCCGATGCAATTTCTGTGTTTCAACCTCAATAAGAAGGTCCAAGTGATACAGTAAACCTGGAGTGAAGCATCGGAATCTATAACTAGTCTCAATGGTATGGTTCAAAAAATAGACAGTAAGAAGAGTCAGTCTTCTTGTCCTTAAGTCGGCATTGTGCCTTTTGTATTTAATTCCGATGCAGTTTCTGTGTTTCATCGTCAATAAGAAGGTCAGAGGGGTGCACTAAACGTGAAGTGAAGCATCGGAATCTATAGCTAGTGTCACAGGAATGGTTCAAAACATAGTCAGAAAGAAGAGTCAGTCTTCTTGTCCTTAAGTCGTCATTGTGCCTTTTGTAATTACTTATGATGCAATTTCTGTGTTTCATCATCAATAAGAAGGTCCAAGGGATACAGTAAACTTGGAGTGAAGCATCGGAATCTATAACTAGTGTCACAGGAATGGTTCAAAACATAGACAGTAAGAAGAGTCAGTCTCCTTGTACTTAATTCTGCACTGTGCCTTTTGTATTTAATTCCGATGCAATTTCTGTGTCTCATCGTCAATAAGAAGGACCAAGGGATACAGTAAACGTGGAGTGAAGCATCGGAGTCTATAACTAGTGTCAAAGGACTAGTTCAAAAATAGACAGTAAGAAGAGTCAGTCTTCTTGAACTTAATTCGGCATTGTGCATTCTGTATTTAATTCCAATGCAATTTCTGTGTTTCATCGTCAATAAGAAGGTCAGAGGGATACAGTAAACCTGAAGTGAAGCATCGGAATCCATAACTAGTGTCACAGGAATGGTTCAAAATATAGTCAGTAAGAAGAGGTAGTCTTCTTGTACTTAAGTCGGCATTGTACCTTTTGTATTTAATTCCGATGCAATTTCTGTGTTTCATCGTCAATAAGAAGGTCCAAGGGATACAGTAAACCTGGAGGGAAACATCGGAATCTATAACTAGTGTCACAGGAATGGTTCAAATCATAGACAGTAAGAAGAGTCAGTCTTCGTGTACTTCAGTCGGCATTTTGCCTTTTGTATTTAATTCCGATGCAATTTCTGTGTTTCATCGTCAATAAGAAGGTCCAAGGGATACAGTAAACTTGGAGTGAAGCATCGGAAACTATAACTAGTGTCACAGGAAAGGTTCAAAACATAGACAGTAAGAAGAGTCAGTCTCCTTGTACTTAATTCTGCACTGTGCCTTTTGTATTTAATTCCGATGCAATTTCTGTGTTTCATCGTCAATAAGAAGGACCAAGGGATACAGTAAACGTGGAGTGAAGCATCGGAGTCGATAACTAGTGTCAAAGGACTGGTTCAAAACATAGTCAGTAAGAAGAGTCAGACTTCTTGTACTTAAGACGGCATTGTGCCTTTTCTATTTAATTCCGAAGCAATTTCTGTGTTTCATCGTCAATAAGAAGGTCCAAGGGATACAGAAAACCTGGAGTGAAGCATCGCAAACTATAACTAGTGTCACAGGATTGGTACAAAACATAGACAGTAAGAAGAGTCAGTCTTCTTGTACCTACGTCGGCATAGTGGCTTTTCTATTTAATTCCGATGCAATTTGTGTGTTTCAACGTCAATAAGAAGGTCCAAGGGATACCGTAAACCTGGAGTGTAGCATCGGAATCTATAACTAGTGTCACCGGAATGTTTCAAAACACAGACAGTAAGAAGAGTCAGTCTTCGTGTACTTAAGTCGGCATTTTGCCTTTTTTATTTAATTCCGATGCAAATTCTGTGTTTTATCGTCAATAAGAAGGTCCAAGGCATACAGTAAACCTGAGGTGAAACTTCGGAATCTATAAGTAGCGTCACAGGAATGGTTCAAAACATAGTCGGTAAGAAGAGTCAGTCTTCTTGTACTTAAGTCTGCATTGTACCTTTTCTATTTAATTCCGATGCAATTTCTGTGTTTCATCGTCAATAACAAGGTCCAAGGGATACAGTAAACCTGGAGTGAAGCATCGGAATCTATAACTAGTGTCAATGGAATATTTCAAAACATAGACAGAAAGAAGAGTCAGTCTCCTTGTACTTAATTCTGCACTGTGCCTTTTGTATTTAATTCCGATGCAATTTCTGTGTTTCATCGTCAATAAGAATGTCCAAGGGATACAGTAGACCTGAAGTGTAGCATCGGAATTTATAACTAGTGTCACAGGAATGGTTCAAACCATAGTCAGTAAGAAGAGTCAGTCTTCATGTACTTAAGTCGGCATTGTGCCTTTTCTATTTAATTCCGATGCAATTTGTGTGTTTAATCGTCAATAAGAAGGACCAAGGGATACAGTAAACCTGGAGTGAAGCATCGGAGTCTATAGCTAGTGTCACAGGACTGGTTCAAAGATAGACAGTAAGAAGAGTCAGTCTTCTAGAACTTAATTCGTCATTGTGCCTTTTGTATTCAATTCCTATGCAATTTCTGTGTTTCATCGTCAATAAGAAGGTCAGAGGGATACAGTAAACCTGAAGTGAAGCATCGGTATCCATAACTAGTGTCACAGGAATGGTTCAAAACATAGTCAGTAAGAAGAGTCAGTCTTCTTGTACTTAAGTCGGCATTGTGCCTTTTGTATTTAATTCCGATGCAATTTCTGTGTTTCGTCGTCAATAAGAAGGTCCAACGGACACAGTAAACCTGGAGTGAAGCATCGGAATCTGTAACTAGTGTCACAGGAATGGTTCAAATCATAGACTGTAAGAAGAGTCAGTCTTCGTGCACTTCAGTCGGCATTTTGCCTTTTGTATTTAATTCCTATGCAATTTTTGTGTTTCATAGTCAATAAGACGGTCCAAGGGATACAGTAAACCTGAAGTGAAGCATCGGGATCTATAACTAGTGTCACAGGAATCGTTCAAAACATAGTCAGTAAGAAGAGTCAGTCTTCTCGTACTTAAGTCGGCATAGTGCCTTTTCTATTTAATATCGATGCAATTTGTGTGTGTCATCGTCAATAAGAAGGTCCAAGGGATACAGTAAACCTGGAGTGAAGCATCGGAATCTATAACTAGTGTCAATGGTATGGTTCAATATATGGACGGGAAGAAGAGTCAGTCTTCTTGTACTTAAGTCGGCATTGTGCCTTTTGGATTTAATTACGATGCAATGTCTGTGTTTCATCGTCATTAAGAAGGTCAGAGGGATACAGTAAACCTGAAGTGAAGCATCGGAATCAATAGCTAGTGTCACAGGAATGCTTCAAAACATAGTCAGTAAGAAGAGTCAATCTTGTGGTTCCTTAAGTCGGCATTGTGCCTTTTGTATTTAATTCCGATGCAATTTCTGTGTTTCATCGTCAATAAGAAGGTCCAAGGGATGCAGTAAACCAGGAGTGAAGCATCGGAATCTATAACTAGTGTCACAGAAATGGTTCAAAACATAGACAGTAAGAAGAGTCAGCCTTCTTGTACTTAATTCGGCATTGTGCCTTTTGTATTTAATTCCGATGCAATTTCTGTGTTTCATCGTCAATAGGAACGTCCAAGGGATACAGTAAATCTGAGGTGAAGCATCGGAATCTATAACTAGTTTCACAGGAATGGTTCAAATCATAGTCAGTAAGAAGATTCAGTCTTCTTGTACTTAAGTTGGCATTGTGCCTTTTCTATTTAATTCCGATGCAATTTCTGTGTTTCATCGTCAATAAGAAGGTCAGAGGGATACAGTAAACCTGGAGTGTAGCATCGGAATCTATAACTAGTGTCACAGGAATGGTTCAAAACATAGACAGTAAGAAGAGACAGTCTTCGTGTACTTAAGTCGGCATTTTGCCTATTTATTTAATTCCGATGCAATTTCTGTGTTTTATCGTCAATAAGAAGATCCAAGGCATACAGTAAACCTGAGGTGAAGCATCGGAATCTATAAGTAGTGTCACAGGAATGGTTCAAAACATAGTCAGTAAGAAGAGTCAGTCTTCTTGTACTTAAGTCGGCATTGTACTTTTCTATTTAATTCCGATGCAATTTCTGTGTTTCGTCGTCAATAACAAGGTCCAAGGGATACAGTAAACCTGGAGTGAAGCATCGGAATCTATAACTACTGTGAATGGAATATTTCAAATCATAGACAGTAAGAAGAGTCAGTCTCCTTGTACTTAATTCTGCACTGTGCCTTTTGTATTTAATTCCGATGCAATTTCTGTGTTTCATCGTCAATAAGAATGTCCAAGAGATACAGTAAACCTGAAGTGTAGCATCGGAATTTATAACTAGTGTCACAGGAATGGTTCAAAACATAGTCAGTAAGAAGAGTCAGTCTTCTTGTACCTAAGTCGGCATTGTGCCTTTTCTATTTAATTCCGATGCAATTTCTGTGTTTCATCGTCAATAAGAAGGTCCAAGGGACACAGTAAACTTGGAGTGAAGCATCGGAATCTGTAACTCGTGTCACAGGAATGGTTCAAATCATAGACTGTAAGAAGAGTCAGTCTTCGTGCACTTCAGTCGGCATTTTGCATTTGTATTTAATTCCGATGCAATTTTTGTGTTTCATAGTCAATAAGAAGGTCCAAGGGATACAGTAAACCTGAAGTGAAGCATCGGGATCTATAACTAGTGTCACAGGAATCGTTCAAAACATAGTCAGTAAGAAGAGTCAGTCTTCTTGTACTTAAGTCGGCATAGTGCCTTTTCTATTTAATTCCGATGCAATTTGTGTGTTTCATCGTCAATAAGAAGGTCCAAGGGATGCAGTAAACCAGGAGTGAAGCATCGGAATCTATAACTAGTGTCACAGAAATGGTTCAAAACATAGACAGTAAGAAGAGTCAGTCTTCTTGTACTTAATTCGGCATTGTGCCTTTTGTATTTAATTCCGATGCAATTTCTGTGTTTCATCGTCAATAACAAGGTCCAAGGGATACAGTAAACCTCAAGTGTAGCATCGGAATTTATAACGGGTGTCGCAGGAATGGTTCAAACGTAGTCAGTAGGAAGAGTCGGTCTTCATGAACTTAAGTCGGCATTGTGCCTTTTGTATTTAATTCCGATGCATTTTCTGTGTTTCATCGTCAATAAGAAGGTCCAAGGAATACACTAAACCTGAAGTGAAGCATCGAAATCTATAACTAGTGTCATAGGAATGGTTCAAAACATAGACAGTAAGAAGAGTCAGTCTTATTGTACTTATGTCGGCATTGTGCCGTTTGTATTTAATTCCGATGCAATTTCTGTGTTTCATCGTCAATAAGAAAGTCCAAGGGATACAGTAAACATGAAGTGAAGCATCGGAATTTATAACTAGTGTCAATGGAATGGTTCAAAACATTGTCAGTAAGAAGAGTCAGTCTTCTTGTACTTAAGTCGGCATTGTGCTTTTTCTATTTATTTTCGATGCAATTTCTGTGTTTCATCGTCAATAAGAAGGTCCATGGGATATAGAAAACCTGGAGTGAAGCATCGGAATCTATTACTAGTGTCACAGGAATGGTTCAAAACATAGAGAGTAAGAAGAGTCAGTCTTCTTGTACTTACGTCGACATTGTGCCCTTTCTATTTAAATCCGATGCAATTTCTGTGTTTCATCGTCAATATGAAGGTCCAAGGGATACAGTAAACCTGAAGTGAAGCTTCGGAATCTATAGCTAGTGTCACAGGAATGGTTCAAAACATAGACAGTAAGAAGTGTCAGTCTTCTTGTCCTTAAGTCGGCATTGTGCCTTTTGTAATTAATTCCGAAGCAATTTCTGAGTTTCATCCTCAATAAGAAGGCCCAAGGGAAACAGTAAACCTGGAGTGAAGCATCGGAATCTATAACTAGTGTCACAGGAATGGTTCAAAACATAGACAGTAAGAAGAGTCAGTCTTCTTGTACTTAAATCTGCTTTGTGCCTTTTGTATTTAATTCCGATGCAATTTCTGTGTTTCATCGTCAATAAGAAGGTCCAAGGTATACAGTAAACCTGAAGTGAAGCATCGGAATTTATAACTAGTGTCACAGGAATTGTTCAAAACATAGTCAGTAAGAAGAGTCAGTCTTCTTGTACTTAAGTCGGCATGGTGCCTTTTGTATTTAATTCCGATGCAATTTCTATGTTTCATCGTCAATAAGAAAGTCAGAGGGGTACAGCAAACCTGAAACCTGAAGTGAAGCATCGTAATCTATAGCTAGTGTCACGGGAATGGTTCAAATCATAGACAGTAAGAAGAGTCAGTCTTCTTGTACTTAATTCTGCTTTGTGCCTATTGTATTTAATTCCGATGCATTTTCTGTGTTTCATCGACAATAAGAAGGTCCAAGGGATACAGTAAAACTGAAGTGAAGCATCGGAATTTATAACTAGTGTCACAGGAATGGTTCAAAACATAGACAGTAAGAAGAGTCAGTCCTCCTGTACTTAAGTCAGCATTGTGCCTTTTGTATTTAACTCCGATGCAATTTCTGTGTTTCATCGTCAATAAGAAGGTCAGAGCGATACAGTAATCCTGAAGTGAAGCATCGGAATCTATAACTAGTGTCACAGGAATAGTTCAAAACATAGTCAGTAAGAATAGTCAGTCTTATTGTACTTAAGTCATCATTGTGCATTTTCTATTTAATTGTGATGCAATTTCTGTGTTTCATCGTCAATATGAATGTCCAAGGGATACAGTAAACCCGGAGTTAAGCGTCGGAATCTATAACTAGTGTCACAGGAATGGTTCAAATCATAGACAGTAAGAAGAGTCAGACTTCTTTTACTTAAGTCGGCATTGTGCCTTTTGTATTTAATTCCGGTGCAATTTCTGTGTTTCATCGTCAATAAGAAGGTCCAAGAGATACAGTAAACCTGGAGTGAAGCATCGGATTCTATAACTAGTGTCACAGGAGTCGTTCAGAAATAGACAGTAAGAAGAGTTAACCTTCTTGAACTTAATTCGGCATTGTGCCTTTTGAATTTAATTCCGATGCAATTTCTGTGTTTCATCGTCAATAAGAAGGACAGAGGGATACAGTAAACCTGAAGTGAAGCATCGGAATCCATAACTAGTGTCACAGGAATGGTTCAAAACATAGTCAGTAAGAAGAGTTAGTCTTCTTGTACTTAAGTCGACGTTGTGCCTTTTGTATTTAATTCCGATGCAATTTCTGTGTTTCATCGTCAATAAGAAGGTCCAAGGGATACAGTAAACCTGGAGTGAAGCATCGGAATCTGTAACTAGTGTCACAGGAATGGTTCAAATAATAGACAGTAAGAGGAGTCAGTCTTCGTGTACTTCAATCGGCATTTTGCCTTCTGTATTTAGTTCCGATGCAATTTTTGTGTTTCATCGTCAATGAGAATGTCCAAGGCATACAGTAAACCTGTAGTGAAGCATCGGGATCTATAACTAGTGTCACAGGAATCGTTCAACTCATAGTCAGTAAGAAGAGTCAGTCTTCTTGTACTAAAGTCGGCATAGTGCCTTTTCTATTTCATTCCGATGCAATTTCTGTGTTTCATCCTCAATAAGAAGGTCCAAGTGATACAGTAAACCTGGAGTGAAGCATCGGAATCTATAACTAGTCTCAATGGTATGGTTCAAAAAATAGACAGTAAGAAGAGTCAGTCTTCTTGTCCTTAAGTCGGCATTGTGCCTTTTGTATTTAATTCCGATGCAGTTTCTGTGTTTCATCGTCAATAAGAAGGTCAGAGGGGTGCACTAAACGTGAAGTGAAGCATCGGAATCTATAGCTAGTGTCACAGGAATGGTTCAAAACATAGTCAGAAAGAAGAGTCAGTCTTCTTGTCCTTAGTCGTCATTGTGCCTTTTGTAATTACTTATGATGCAATTTCTGTGTTTCATCATCAATAAGAAGGTCCAAGGGATACAGTAAACTTGGAGTGAAGCATCGGAATCTATAACTAGTGGCACAGGAATGGTTCAAAACATAGACAGTAAGAAGAGTCAGTCTCCTTGTACTTAATTCTGCACTGTGCCGTTTGTATTTAATTCCGATGCAATTTCTGTGTTTCATCGTCAATAAGAATGTCCACGGGATACAGTAAACCTGAAGTGTAGCATCGGAATTTATAACTAGTGTCACAGGAATGGTTCAAAACATAGTCAGTAAGAAGAGTCAGTCTTCTTGTACTTAAGTCGGCATTGTGCCTTTTCTATTTCATTCCCATGCAATTTCTGTGTTTAATCGTCAATAAGAAGGACCAAGGGATACTGTAAACCTGGAGTGGAGCATCGGAGTCTATAACTAGTGTCACAGGACTGATTCAAAATAGACAGTAAGAAGAGTCAGTCTTCTAGAACTTAATTCGGCATTGTGCCTTTTGTATTCAATTCCGATGCAATTTCTGTGTTTCATCGTCAATAAGAAGGTCAGAGGGATACAGTAAACCTGAAGAGAAGCATCGGAATCCATAACTAGCGTCAGAAGAATGGTTCAAAACATAGTCAGTAAGAAGAGACAGTCTTCTTGTACTTAAGTCGGCATTGTGCCTTTTGTATTTAATTCCGATGCAATTTTTGTGTTTCATAGTCAATAAGAAGGTCCAAGGGATACAGTAAACCTGAAGTGAAGCATCGGGATCTATAACTAGTGTCATAGGAATCGTTCAAAGCATAGTCAGTAAGAAGAGTCAGTCTTCTTGTACTTAAGTCGGCATAGTGCCTTTTCTATTTAATTCCGATGCAATTTGTGTGGTTCATCGTCAATAAGAAGGTCCAAGGGATACAGTAAACCTGGAGTGAAGCATCGGAATCTATAACTAGTGTCAATGGTATGGTTCAAAACATGGACGGTAAGAAGAGTCAGTCTTCTTGTACTTAAGTCGGCATTGTGCCTTTTGGATTTAATTACGATGCAATGTCTGTGTTTCATTGTCATTAAGAAGGTCAGAGGAATACAGTAAACCTGAAGTGAAGCATCGGAATCTATAGCTAGTGTCACAGGAATGGTTCAAAACATAGTCAGTAAGAAGAGTCAATCTTGTTGTCCTGAAGTCGGCATTGTGCCTTTTGTATTTAATTCCGATGCAATTTCTGTGTTTCATCGTCAATAACAAGGTACAAGGGATACAGTAAATCTGAGGTGAAGCATCGGAATCTATAACTAGTTTCACAGGAATGGTTCAAATCATAGTCAGTAAGAAGAGTCAGTCTTCTTGTACTTAAGTTGGCATTGTGCCTTTTCTATTTAATTCCGATGCAATATCTGTGTTTCATCGTCAATAAGAAGGTCAGGGGAATACAGTAATCCTGAAGGGAAGCATCGGAATCTATAACTAGTGTCACAGGAATGGTTCAAAACATAGTCAGTAAGAAGAGTCAGTCTTCTTGTAGTTAAGACGGCATTGTGCCTTTTCAATTTAATTCCGTTGCAATTTCTGTGTTTCATCGTCAATAAGAAGGTCCAAGGGATACAGTAAACCTGGAGTGAAGCATCGGAAACTATAACTAGTGTCACAGGAATGGTTCAAAACATAGACAGTAAGAAGAGTCAGTCTTCTTGTACTTACGTCGGCATACTGCCTTTTCTATTTAATTCCGATGCAATTTGTGTGTTTCAACGTCAATAAGAAGGTCCAAGGGATACAGTAAACCTGGAGTGTAGCATCGGAATCTATAACTAGTGTCACAGGAATGGTTCAAAACATAGACAGTATGAAGAGTCAGTCTTCGTGTACTTAAGTCGGCATTTTGCCTTTTTTATTTAATTCCGATGCAATTTCTGTGTTTTATCGTCAATAAGAAGGTCCAAGGCATACAGTAAACCTGAGGTGAAGCATCGGAATCTATAAGTAGTGTCACAGGAATGGTTCAAAACATAGTCAGTAAGAAGAGTCAGTCTTCTTGTACTTAAGTCGGCATTGTATCTTTTCTATTTAATTCCGATGCAATTTCTGTGTTTCATCGTCAATAACAAGGTCCAAGGGATACAGTAAACCTGGAGTGAAGCATCGGAATCTATAACTAGTGTCAATGGAATATTTCAAAACATAGACAGTAAGAAGAGTCAGTCTCCTTGTACTTAATTCTGCACTGTGCCTTTTGTATTTAATTCCGATGCAATTTCTGTGTTTCATCGTCAATAAGATTGTCCAAGGGATAAAGTAAACCTGAAGTGTAGCATCGGAATTTATAACTGGTGTCACAGGAATGGTTCAAAACATAGTCAGTAAGAAGAGTCAGTCTTCTTGTACTTAAGTCGGCATTGTACCTTTTCTATTTAATTCTGATGGAATTTCTGTGTTTAATCGTCAATAAGAAGGACCAAGGGATACAGTAAACCTGGAGTGAAGCATCGGAGTCTATAACTAGTGTCACAGGACTGGTTCAAAAATAGACAGTAAGAAGAGTCAGTCTTCTAGAACTTAATTCGGCATTGTGCCTTTTGTGTTCAATTCCGATGCAATTTCTGTGTTTCATCGTCAATAAGAAGGTCAGAGGGATACAGTAAACCTGAACTGAAGCATCGGAATCCATAACTAGTGTCACAGGAATGGTTCAAAGCATAGTCAGTAAGATGAGTCAGTCTTCTTGTACTTAAGTCGGCATTGTGCCTTTTGTATTTAATTCCGATGCACTTTCTGTGTTTCATCGTCAATAAGAAGGTCCAAGGGACACAGTAAACCTGGAGTGAAGCATCGGTATCTGTAACTAGTGTCACAGGAGTGGTTCAAATCATACCCAGTAAGAAGAGTCAGTCTTCGTGCACTTCAGTCGGCATTTTGCCTTTTGTATTTAATTCCGATGCAATTTTTGTGTTTCATAGTCAATAAGAAGGTCCAAGGGATACAGTAAACCTGAAGTGAAGCATCGGGATCTATAACTAGTGTCACAGGAATCGTTCAAAACATAGTCAGTAAGAAGAGTCAGTCTTCTTGTACTTAAGTCGGCATAGTGTCTTTTCTACTGAATTCCGATGCAATTTGTGTGTTTCATCGTCAATAAGAAGGTCCAAGGGATACAGTAAACCTGTAGTGAAGCATCGGAATCTATAACTAGTGTCAATGGTATGGTTCAAAACATGGACGGTAAGAAGAGTCAGTCTTCTTGTACTTAAGTCGGCATTGTGCCTTTTGGATTTAATTACGGTGCAATGTCTGTGTTTCATCGTCATCAAGAAGGTCAGAGGGATACAGAAAACCTGAAGTGAAGCATCGGAATATATAGCTAGTGTCACAGGAATGGTTCAAAACATAGTCAGTAAGAAGAGTCAATCTTGTTGTCGTTAAGTCGGCATTGTGCCTTTTTTATTTAATTCCGATGCAATTTCTGTGTTTCATCGTCAATAAGAAGGTCCAAGGGATGCAGTAAACCAGGAGTGAAGCATCGGAATCTATAACTAGTGTCACAGAAATGGTTCAAAACATAGACAGTAAGAAGAGTCAGTCTTCTTGTACTTAATTCGGCATTGTGCCTTGTGTATTTAATTTCGATGCAATTTCTGTGTTTCATCGTCACTAACAAGGTCCAAGGGATACAGTAAACCTCAAGTGAAGCATCGGAATTTATAACGGGTGTCACAGGAATGGTTCAAACATAGTCAGTAGGAAGAGTCGGTCTTCATGTACTTAAGTCGGCATTGTGCCTTTTGTATTTTATTCCGATGCATTTTCTGTGTTTCATCGTCAATAAGAAGGTCCAAGGAATACAGTAAACCTGAAGTGAAGCATCGAAATCTATATCTAGTGTCACAGGAATGGTTCAGAAAATAGACAGTAAGAAGAATCAGTCTTATTGTACTTAAGTCGGCATTGTGCCTTTTCTATTTAACTCCGATGCAATTTCTGTGTTTCATCGTCAATAAGAAAGTCCAAGGGATACAGTAAACATGAAGTGAAGCATCGGAATTTATAACTAGTGTCAATGGAATGGTTCAAAACATTGTCAGTATGAAGAGTCAGTCTTCTTGTACTTAAGTCGGCATTGTGCCTTTTCTATTTATTTCCGATGCAATTTCTGTGTTTCATCGTCAATAAGAAGGTCCATGGGATATAGTAAACCTGGAGTGAAGCATCGGAATCTATTACTATTGTCACAGGAACGGTTCAAAACATAGACAGTAAGAAGAGTCAGTCTTTTTGTACTTACGTCGACATTGTGCCCTTTCTATTTAAATCCGATGCAATTTCTGTGTTTCATCGTCAATATGAAGGTCCAAGGGATGCAGTAAACCTGAAGTGAAGCTTCGGAATCTATAGCTAGTGTCACAGGAATGGTTCAAAACATAGACAGTAAGAAGTGTCAGTCTTCTTGTCCTTAAGTCGGCATTGTGCTTTTTGTATTTAATTCCGATGCAATTTCTGTGTTTCATAGTCAATAAGAAGGTCCAAGGTATACAGTAAACCTGAAGTGAAGCATCGGAATTTATAACTAGTGTCACAGGTATGGTTCAAAACATAGTCAGTAAGAAGAGACAGTCTTCTTGCACTTAAGTCGGCATTGTGCATTTTGTATTTAATTGCGATGCAATTTCTGTGTTTCATCGTCAATAAGAAGGTCCAAGGGACACAGTAAACCTGGAGTGAAGCATCGGAATCTGTAACTAGTGTCACAGGAATGGTTCAAATCATAGACTGTAGGAAGAGCCAGTCTTCGTGCACTTCAGTCGGCATTTTGCCTTTTGTATTTAATTCCGATGCAATTTTTGTGTTTCATAGTCAATAAGAAGGTCCAAGGGATACAGTAAACCTGAAGTGAAGCATCGGGATCTATAACTAGTGTCACAGGAATCGTTCAAAGCATAGTCAGTAAGAAGAGTCAGTCTTCTTGTACTTAAGTCGGCATAGTGCCCTTTTCTATTTAATTCCGATGCAATTTGTGTGTTTCATCGTCAATAAGAAGTTCCAAGGGATACAGTAAACCTGGAGTGAAGCATCGGAATCTATAACTAGTGTCAATGGTATGGTTCAAAACATGGACGGTGAGAAGAGTCAGTCTTCTTGTACTTAAGTCGGCATTGTGCCTTTTGGATTTAATTACGATGCAATGTCTGTGTTCCATTGTCATTAAGAAGGTCAGAGGAATACAGTAAACCTGAAGTGAAGCATCGGAATCTATAGCTAGTGTCACAGGAATGGTTCAAAACATAGTCAGTAAGAAGAGTCAATCTTGTTGTCCTTAAGTTGGCATTTTGCCTTTTGTATTTAATTCCGATGCAATTTCTGTGTTTCATCGTCAATAAGAAGGTCCAAGGGATGCAGTAAAACAGGAGTGAAGCATCGGAATCTATAACTAGTGTCACAGATATGGTTCAAAACATAGACAGTAAGAAGAGTCAGTCTTCTTGTACTTAATTCGGCATTGTGCCTTTTGTATTTAATTCCGATGCAATTTCTGTGTTTCATCGTCAATAACAAGGTCCAAGGGATACAGTAAATCTGAGGTGAAGCATCGGAATCTATAACTAGTTTCACAGGAATGGTTCAAATCATAGTCAGTAAGAAGAGTCAGTCTTCTTGTGCTTAAGTTGGCATTGTGCCTTTTCTATTTAATTCCGATGCAATATCTGTGCTTCATCGTCAATAAGAAGGTCAGAGGGATACAGTAATCCTGAAGGGAAGCATCGGAATCTATAACTAGTGTCACAGGAATGGTTCAAAACATAGTCAGTAAGAAGAGTCAGTCTTCTTGTAGCTAAGACGGCATTGTGCCTTTTCTATTTAATTCCGATGCAATTTCTGTGTTTCATCGTCAATAAGAAGGTCCAAGGGATACAGTAAACCTGGAGTGAAGCATCGGAAACTATAACTAGTGTCACAGGAATGGTTCAAAACATAGACAGTAAGAAGAGTCAGTCTTCTTGTACTTACGTCGGCATACTGCCTTTTCTATTTAATTCCGATGCAATTTGCGTGTTTTAACGTCAATAAGAAGGTCCAAGCGATACAGTAATCCTGGAGTGTAGCATCGGAATCTATAACTAGTGTCACAGGAATGGTTCAAAACATAGACAGTAAGAAGAGTCAGTCTTCTTGTACTTAAGTCGGCATTTTGCCTTTTTTACTTAATTCCGATGCAATTTCTGTGTTTTATCGTCAATAAGAAGGTCCACGGCATACAGTAATACTGAGGTGAAGCATCGGAATCTATAAGTAGTGTCACAGGAATGGTTCAAAACATAGTCAGTAAGAAGAGTCAGTCTTCTTGTACTTAAGTCGGCATTGTACCTTTTCTATTTAATTCCGATGCAATTTCTGTGTTTAATCGTCAATAAGAAGGACCAAGGGATACAGTAAACCTGGAGTGAAGCATCGGAATCTATAACTAGTGTCAATGGTATTGTTCAAAACATGGACGGTAAGAAGAGTCAGTCTTCTTGTACTTAAGTCGGCATTGTGCCTTTTGGATTTAATTACGATGCAATGCCTGTGTTTCATCGTCAATAAGAAGGTCAGAGGGATACAGTAATCCTGAAGGGAAGCATCGGAATCTATAACTAGTGTCACAGGAATGGTTCAAAGCATAGTCAGTAAGAAGAGTTAGTCTTCTTGCAGTTAAGACGGCATTGTGCCTTTTCTATTTAATTCCGATGCAATTTCTGTGTTTCATCGTCAATAAGAAGGTCCAAGGGATACAGTAAACCTGGAGTGAAGCATCGGAAACTATAACTAGTGTCACAGGAATGGTACAAAACATAGACAGTAAGAAGAGTCAGTCTTCTTGTACTTACGTCGGCATACTGCCTTTTCTACTTAATTCCGATGCAATTTATGTGTTTTAACGTCAATAAGAAGGTCCAAGGGATACAGTAAACCTGGAGTGTAGCATCGGAATCTATAACTAGTGTCACAGGAATGGTTCAAAACATAGACAGTAAGAAGAGTCAGTCTTCGTGTACTTAATTCGGCATTGTACCTTTTCTATTTAATTCCAATGCAATTTCTGTGTTTCATCGTCAATAACAAGGTCCAAGGGATACAGTAAACCTGAAGTGAAGCATCGGAATTTATAAGGGGTGTCACAGGAATGGTTCAAACATTGTCAGTAGGAAGAGTCGGTCTTCACATAGTCAGAAAGAAGAGTCAGTCTTCTTGTCCTTAGTCGTCATTGTGCCTTTTGTAATTACTTATGATGCAATTTCTGTGTTTCATCATCAATAAGAAGGTCCAAGGGATACAGTAAACTTGGAGTGAAGCATCGGAATCTATAACTAGTGGCACAGGAATGGTTCAAAACATAGACAGTAAGAAGAGTCAGTCTCCTTGTACTTAATTCTGCACTGTGCCGTTTGTATTTAATTCCGATGCAATTTCTGTGTTTCATCGTCAATAAGAATGTCCACGGGATACAGTAAACCTGAAGTGTAGCATCGGAATTTATAACTAGTGTCACAGGAATGGTTCAAAACATAGTCAGTAAGAAGAGTCAGTCTTCTTGTACTTAAGTCGGCATTGTGCCTTTTCTATTTCATTCCCATGCAATTTCTGTGTTTAATCGTCAATAAGAAGGACCAAGGGATACTGTAAACCTGGAGTGGAGCATCGGAGTCTATAACTAGTGTCACAGGACTGATTCAAAATAGACAGTAAGAAGAGTCAGTCTTCTAGAACTTAATTCGGCATTGTGCCTTTTGTATTCAATTCCGATGCAATTTCTGTGTTTCATCGTCAATAAGAAGGTCAGAGGGATACAGTAAACCTGAAGAGAAGCATCGGAATCCATAACTAGCGTCAGAAGAATGGTTCAAAACATAGTCAGTAAGAAGAGACAGTCTTCTTGTACTTAAGTCGGCATTGTGCCTTTTGTATTTAATTCCGATGCAATTTTTGTGTTTCATAGTCAATAAGAAGGTCCAAGGGATACAGTAAACCTGAAGTGAAGCATCGGGATCTATAACTAGTGTCATAGGAATCGTTCAAAGCATAGTCAGTAAGAAGAGTCAGTCTTCTTGTACTTAAGTCGGCATAGTGCCTTTTCTATTTAATTCCGATGCAATTTGTGTGGTTCATCGTCAATAAGAAGGTCCAAGGGATACAGTAAACCTGGAGTGAAGCATCGGAATCTATAACTAGTGTCAATGGTATGGTTCAAAACATGGACGGTAAGAAGAGTCAGTCTTCTTGTACTTAAGTCGGCATTGTGCCTTTTGGATTTAATTACGATGCAATGTCTGTGTTTCATTGTCATTAAGAAGGTCAGAGGAATACAGTAAACCTGAAGTGAAGCATCGGAATCTATAGCTAGTGTCACAGGAATGGTTCAAAACATAGTCAGTAAGAAGAGTCAATCTTGTTGTCCTGAAGTCGGCATTGTGCCTTTTGTATTTAATTCCGATGCAATTTCTGTGTTTCATCGTCAATAACAAGGTACAAGGGATACAGTAAATCTGAGGTGAAGCATCGGAATCTATAACTAGTTTCACAGGAATGGTTCAAATCATAGTCAGTAAGAAGAGTCAGTCTTCTTGTACTTAAGTTGGCATTGTGCCTTTTCTATTTAATTCCGATGCAATATCTGTGTTTCATCGTCAATAAGAAGGTCAGGGGAATACAGTAATCCTGAAGGGAAGCATCGGAATCTATAACTAGTGTCACAGGAATGGTTCAAAACATAGTCAGTAAGAAGAGTCAGTCTTCTTGTAGTTAAGACGGCATTGTGCCTTTTCAATTTAATTCCGTTGCAATTTCTGTGTTTCATCGTCAATAAGAAGGTCCAAGGGATACAGTAAACCTGGAGTGAAGCATCGGAAACTATAACTAGTGTCACAGGAATGGTTCAAAACATAGACAGTAAGAAGAGTCAGTCTTCTTGTACTTACGTCGGCATACTGCCTTTTCTATTTAATTCCGATGCAATTTGTGTGTTTCAACGTCAATAAGAAGGTCCAAGGGATACAGTAAACCTGGAGTGTAGCATCGGAATCTATAACTAGTGTCACAGGAATGGTTCAAAACATAGACAGTATGAAGAGTCAGTCTTCGTGTACTTAAGTCGGCATTTTGCCTTTTTTATTTAATTCCGATGCAATTTCTGTGTTTTATCGTCAATAAGAAGGTCCAAGGCATACAGTAAACCTGAGGTGAAGCATCGGAATCTATAAGTAGTGTCACAGGAATGGTTCAAAACATAGTCAGTAAGAAGAGTCAGTCTTCTTGTACTTAAGTCGGCATTGTATCTTTTCTATTTAATTCCGATGCAATTTCTGTGTTTCATCGTCAATAACAAGGTCCAAGGGATACAGTAAACCTGGAGTGAAGCATCGGAATCTATAACTAGTGTCAATGGAATATTTCAAAACATAGACAGTAAGAAGAGTCAGTCTCCTTGTACTTAATTCTGCACTGTGCCTTTTGTATTTAATTCCGATGCAATTTCTGTGTTTCATCGTCAATAAGATTGTCCAAGGGATAAAGTAAACCTGAAGTGTAGCATCGGAATTTATAACTGGTGTCACAGGAATGGTTCAAAACATAGTCAGTAAGAAGAGTCAGTCTTCTTGTACTTAAGTCGGCATTGTACCTTTTCTATTTAATTCTGATGGAATTTCTGTGTTTAATCGTCAATAAGAAGGACCAAGGGATACAGTAAACCTGGAGTGAAGCATCGGAGTCTATAACTAGTGTCACAGGACTGGTTCAAAAATAGACAGTAAGAAGAGTCAGTCTTCTAGAACTTAATTCGGCATTGTGCCTTTTGTGTTCAATTCCGATGCAATTTCTGTGTTTCATCGTCAATAAGAAGGTCAGAGGGATACAGTAAACCTGAACTGAAGCATCGGAATCCATAACTAGTGTCACAGGAATGGTTCAAAGCATAGTCAGTAAGATGAGTCAGTCTTCTTGTACTTAAGTCGGCATTGTGCCTTTTGTATTTAATTCCGATGCACTTTCTGTGTTTCATCGTCAATAAGAAGGTCCAAGGGACACAGTAAACCTGGAGTGAAGCATCGGTATCTGTAACTAGTGTCACAGGAGTGGTTCAAATCATACCCAGTAAGAAGAGTCAGTCTTCGTGCACTTCAGTCGGCATTTTGCCTTTTGTATTTAATTCCGATGCAATTTTTGTGTTTCATAGTCAATAAGAAGGTCCAAGGGATACAGTAAACCTGAAGTGAAGCATCGGGATCTATAACTAGTGTCACAGGAATCGTTCAAAACATAGTCAGTAAGAAGAGTCAGTCTTCTTGTACTTAAGTCGGCATAGTGCCTTTTCTACTGAATTCCGATGCAATTTGTGTGTTTCATCGTCAATAAGAAGGTCCAAGGGATACAGTAAACCTGTAGTGAAGCATCGGAATCTATAACTAGTGTCAATGGTATGGTTCAAAACATGGACGGTAAGAAGAGTCAGTCTTCTTGTACTTAAGTCGGCATTGTGCCTTTTGGATTTAATTACGGTGCAATGTCTGTGTTTCATCGTCATCAAGAAGGTCAGAGGGATACAGAAAACCTGAAGTGAAGCATCGGAATATATAGCTAGTGTCACAGGAATGGTTCAAAACATAGTCAGTAAGAAGAGTCAATCTTGTTGTCGTTAAGTCGGCATTGTGCCTTTTTTATTTAATTCCGATGCAATTTCTGTGTTTCATCGTCAATAAGAAGGTCCAAGGGATGCAGTAAACCAGGAGTGAAGCATCGGAATCTATAACTAGTGTCACAGAAATGGTTCAAAACATAGACAGTAAGAAGAGTCAGTCTTCTTGTACTTAATTCGGCATTGTGCCTTGTGTATTTAATTTCGATGCAATTTCTGTGTTTCATCGTCACTAACAAGGTCCAAGGGATACAGTAAACCTCAAGTGAAGCATCGGAATTTATAACGGGTGTCACAGGAATGGTTCAAACATAGTCAGTAGGAAGAGTCGGTCTTCATGTACTTAAGTCGGCATTGTGCCTTTTGTATTTTATTCCGATGCATTTTCTGTGTTTCATCGTCAATAAGAAGGTCCAAGGAATACAGTAAACCTGAAGTGAAGCATCGAAATCTATATCTAGTGTCACAGGAATGGTTCAGAAAATAGACAGTAAGAAGAATCAGTCTTATTGTACTTAAGTCGGCATTGTGCCTTTTCTATTTAACTCCGATGCAATTTCTGTGTTTCATCGTCAATAAGAAAGTCCAAGGGATACAGTAAACATGAAGTGAAGCATCGGAATTTATAACTAGTGTCAATGGAATGGTTCAAAACATTGTCAGTATGAAGAGTCAGTCTTCTTGTACTTAAGTCGGCATTGTGCCTTTTCTATTTATTTCCGATGCAATTTCTGTGTTTCATCGTCAATAAGAAGGTCCATGGGATATAGTAAACCTGGAGTGAAGCATCGGAATCTATTACTATTGTCACAGGAACGGTTCAAAACATAGACAGTAAGAAGAGTCAGTCTTTTTGTACTTACGTCGACATTGTGCCCTTTCTATTTAAATCCGATGCAATTTCTGTGTTTCATCGTCAATATGAAGGTCCAAGGGATGCAGTAAACCTGAAGTGAAGCTTCGGAATCTATAGCTAGTGTCACAGGAATGGTTCAAAACATAGACAGTAAGAAGTGTCAGTCTTCTTGTCCTTAAGTCGGCATTGTGCTTTTTGTATTTAATTCCGATGCAATTTCTGTGTTTCATAGTCAATAAGAAGGTCCAAGGTATACAGTAAACCTGAAGTGAAGCATCGGAATTTATAACTAGTGTCACAGGTATGGTTCAAAACATAGTCAGTAAGAAGAGACAGTCTTCTTGCACTTAAGTCGGCATTGTGCATTTTGTATTTAATTGCGATGCAATTTCTGTGTTTCATCGTCAATAAGAAGGTCCAAGGGACACAGTAAACCTGGAGTGAAGCATCGGAATCTGTAACTAGTGTCACAGGAATGGTTCAAATCATAGACTGTAGGAAGAGCCAGTCTTCGTGCACTTCAGTCGGCATTTTGCCTTTTGTATTTAATTCCGATGCAATTTTTGTGTTTCATAGTCAATAAGAAGGTCCAAGGGATACAGTAAACCTGAAGTGAAGCATCGGGATCTATAACTAGTGTCACAGGAATCGTTCAAAGCATAGTCAGTAAGAAGAGTCAGTCTTCTTGTACTTAAGTCGGCATAGTGCCCTTTTCTATTTAATTCCGATGCAATTTGTGTGTTTCATCGTCAATAAGAAGTTCCAAGGGATACAGTAAACCTGGAGTGAAGCATCGGAATCTATAACTAGTGTCAATGGTATGGTTCAAAACATGGACGGTAAGAAGAGTCAGTCTTCTTGTACTTAAGTCGGCATTGTGCCTTTTGGATTTAATTACGATGCAATGTCTGTGTTCCATTGTCATTAAGAAGGTCAGAGGAATACAGTAAACCTGAAGTGAAGCATCGGAATCTATAGCTAGTGTCACAGGAATGGTTCAAAACATAGTCAGTAAGAAGAGTCAATCTTGTTGTCCTTAAGTTGGCATTTTGCCTTTTGTATTTAATTCCGATGCAATTTCTGTGTTTCATCGTCAATAAGAAGGTCCAAGGGATGCAGTAAAACAGGAGTGAAGCATCGGAATCTATAACTAGTGTCACAGATATGGTTCAAAACATAGACAGTAAGAAGAGTCAGTCTTCTTGTACTTAATTCGGCATTGTGCCTTTTGTATTTAATTCCGATGCAATTTCTGTGTTTCATCGTCAATAACAAGGTCCAAGGGATACAGTAAACCTGGAGTGAAGCATCGGAAACTATAACTAGTGTCACAGGAATGGTACAAAACATAGACAGTAAGAAGAGTCAGTCTTCTTGTACTTACGTCGGCATACTGCCTTTTCTACTTAATTCCGATGCAATTTACGTGTTTTAACGTCAATAAGAAGGTCCAAGGGATACAGTAAACCTGGAGTGTAGCATCGGAATCTATAACTAGTGTCACAGGAATGGTTCATAACATAGACAGTAAGAAGAGTCAGTCTTCGTGTACTTAATTCGGCATTGTACCTTTTCTATTTAATTCCAATGCAATTTCTGTGTTTCATCGTCAATAACAAGGTCCAAGGGATACAGTAAACCTGAAGTGAAGCATCGGAATTTATAAGGGGTGTCACAGGAATGGTTCAAACATTGTCAGTAGGAAGAGTCGGTCTTCACGTACTTAAGTCGGCATTGTGCCTTTTGAATTTAATTCCGATGCAATTTCTGTGTTTCATCGTCAATAAGAAGGTCCAAGGGATACAGTAAACCTGGAGTGAAGCATCGGAATCTATAACTAGTGTCACAGGAATGGTTCAAAACATAGGCAGTAAGAAGAGTCAGTCTTCTTGTACTTAAGTCGGCATTTTGCCTTTTGTATTTAATTCCGATGCAATTTCTGTGTTTCGTCGTCAATAAGAAGGTCCAAGGTATACAGTAAACCTGAAGTGAAGCATCGGAATTTATAACTAGTGTCACAGGAATGGTTCATAACATAGTCAGTAAGGAGAGTCAGTCTTCTTGTACTTAAGTCGGCATTGTGCCTTTTGTATTTAATTCCGATGCAATTTCTGTGTTTCATCGTAAATAGGAACGCCCAAGGGATACAGTAAACCTGAGGTGAAGCATCGGAATCTATAACTAGTTTCACAGGAATGGTTCAAATCATAGTCAGTAAGAAGAGTCAGTCTTCTTGTACTTAAGTTGGCATTGTGCCTTTTCTATATAATTCCGATGCAATTTCTGTGTTTCATCGTCAATAAGAAGGTCAGAGGGATACAGTAAACCTGAAGTGAAGCATCGGAATCCATAACTAGTGTCACAGGAATGGTTCAAAACATAGTCAGTAAGAAGAGTCATTATTCTTGTACTTAAGTCGGCATTGTGCCTTTTGTATTTAATTCCGATGCAATTTCTGTGTTTCATCGTCAATAAGAAGGTCCAAGGGACACAGTAAACCTGGAGTGAAGCATCGGAATCTGTAACTAGTGTCACAGGAATGGTTCAAATCATAGACTGTAAGAAGAGTCAGTCTTCGTGCACTTCAGTCGGCATTTTGCCTTTTGTATTTAATTCCGATGCAATTTCTATGTTTCATCGTCAATAAGAAGGTCCAAGGGATGCAGTAAAACAGGAGTGAAGCATCGGAATCTATAACTAGTGTCACAGAAATGGTTCAAAACATAGACAGTAAGAAGAGTCAGTCTTCTTGTACTTAAGTCGGCATTTTGCCTTTTTTACTTAATTCCGATGCAATTTCTGTGTTTTATCGTCAATAAGAAGGTCCAAGGCATACAGTAAGACTGAGGTGAAGCATCGGAATCTATAAGTAGTGTCACAGGAATGGTTCAAAACATAGTCAGTAAGAAGAGTCAGTCTTCTTGTACTTAAGTCGGCATTGTACCTTTTCTATTTAATTCCGATGCAATTTCTGTGTTTAATCGTCAATAAGAAGGACCAAGGGATACAGTAAACCTGGAGTGAAGCATCGGAGTCTATAACTGGTGTCACAGGACTGGTTCAAATATAGACAGTAAGAAGAGTCAGTCTTCTAGAACTTAATTCGGCATTGTGCCTTTTGTATTCAATTCGGTTGCAATTTCTGTGTTTCATCGTCAATAAGAAGGTCAGAGGGATACAGTAAACCTGAAGTGAAGCATCGGAATCCATAACTAGTGTCACAGGAATGGTTCAAAACATAGTCAGTAAGAAGAGTCATTATTCTTGTACTTAAGTCGGCATTGTGCCTTTTGTATTTAATTCCGATGCAATTTCTGTGTTTCATCGTCAATAAGAAGGTCCAAGGGACACAGTAAACCTGGAGTGAAGCATCGGAATCTGTAACTAGTGTCACAGGAATGGTTCAAATCATAGACTGTAAGAAGAGTCAGTCTTCGTGCACTTCAGTCGGCATTTTGCCTTTTGTATTTAATTCCGATGCAATTTCTGTGTTTCATCGTCAATAAGAAGGTCCAAGGGATACAGTAAAACAGGAGTGAAGCATCGGAATCTATAACTAGTGTCACAGAAATGGTTCAAAACATAGACAGTAAGAAGAGTCAGTCCTCTTGTACTTAAGTCGGCATTTTGCCTTTTTTACTTAATTCCGATGCAATTTCTGTGTTTTATCGTCAATAAGAAGGTCCAAGGCATACAGTAAAACTGAGGTGAAGCATCGGAAACTATAAGGAGTGTCACAGGAATGGTTCAAAACATAGTCAGTGAGAAGAGTCAGTCTTCTTGTACTTAAGTCGGCATTGTACCTTTTCTATTTAATTCCGATGCAATTTCTGTGTTTAATCGTCAATAAGAAGGACCAAGGGATACAGTAAACCTGGAGTGAAGCATCGGAGTCTATAACTAGTGTCACAGGACTGGTTCAAATATAGACAGTAAGAAGAGTCAGTCTTCTAGAACTTAATTCGGCATTGTGCCTTTTGTATTCAATTCGGTTGCAATTTCTGTGTTTCATCGTCAATAAGAAGGTCAGAGGGATACAGTAAACCTGAAGTGAAGCATCGGAATCCATAATTAGTGTCACAGGAATGGTTCAAAACATAGTCAGTAAGAAGAGTCAGTCTTCTTGTACTTAAGTCGGCGTTGTGCCTTTTGTATTTAATTCCGATGCAATTTCTGTGTTTCATCGTCAATGAGAAGGTCCAAGGGACACAGTAAACTTGGAGTGAAGCATCGGAATCTGTAACTAGTGTCACAGGAATGGTTCAAATCATAGACTGCAAGAAGAGTCAGTCTTCGTGCACTTCAGTCGGCATTTTGCCTTTTGTATTTAATTCCGATGCAATTTTTGTGTTTCATAGTCAATAAGAAGGTCCAAGGGATACAGTAAACCTGAAGTGAAGCATCGGAATCCATAACTAGTGTCACAGGAATCGTTCAAAACATAGTCAGTAAGAAGAGTCAGTCTTCTTGTACTTAAGTCGGCATAGTGCATTTTCTATTTAATTCCGATGCAATATGTGTGTTTCATCGTCAATAAGAAGGTCCAAGGGATACAGTAAACCTGGAGTGAAGCATCGGAATCTATAACTAGTGACAATGGTATGGTTCAAAACATGGACGGTAAGAAGAGTCAGTCTTCTTGTACTTAAGTCGGCATTGTTCCTTTTGGATTTAATTACGATGCAATGTCTGTGTTTCATCGTCATTAAGAAGGTCAAAGGGATACAGTAAACCTGAAGTGAAGCATCGGAATCTATAGCTAGTGTCACAGGAATGGTTCAAAACATAGTCAGTAAGAAGAGTCAATCTTGTTGTCCTTAAGTCGGCATTGTGCCTTTTGTATTTAATTCCGATGCAATTTCTGTGTTTCATCGTCAATAAGAAGGTCCAAGGGATGCAGTAAACCAGGAGTGAGGCATCGGAATCTATAACTAGTGTCACAGTAATGGTTCAAAACATAGACAGTAAGAAGAGTCAGTCTTCTTGTACTTAATTCGGCATTGTGCCTTTTGTATTTAATTCCGATGCAATATCTGTGGTTCATCGTCAATAACAAGGTCCAAGGGATACAGTAAACCTCAAGTGAAGCATCGGAATTTATAACGGGTGTCACAGGAATGGTTCAAACATAGTCAGTAGGAAGAGTCGGTCTTCATGTACTTACGTCGGCATTGTGCCTTTTGTATTTAATTCCGATGCATTTTCTGTGTTTCATCGTCAATAAGAAGGTCCAAGGAATACAGTAAACCTGAAGTGAAGCATCGAAATCTATAACTAGTGTCACAGGAATGGTTCAAAACATAGACAGTAAGAAGAGTCAGTCTTATTGTACTTAAGTCGGCATTGTGCCGTTTGTATTTAATTCCGATGCAATTTCTGTGTTTCATCGTCAACAAGAAGGTCCAAGGTGTACAGTAAATGTGTAGTGATACATCGGATCTATGACTAGTGTCACAGGAATGGTTCAAAACGTAGTCAGTAAGAAGAGTCAGTCTTCTTGTACTTAAGTCGGCATTGTGCTTTTTCTATTTAATTCCGATGCAATTTCTGTGTTTCATCGTCAATAAGAAAGTCCAAGGGATACAGTAAACATGAAGTGAAGCATCGGAATTTATAACTAGTGTCAATGGAATGGTTCAAAACATTGTCAGTAAAAAGAGTCAGCCTTCTTGTACTTAAGTCGGCATTGTGCGTTTTCCATTTATTTCCGATGCAATTTCTGTGTTTCATCGTCAATAAGAAGGTCCATGGGATATAGTAAACCTGGAGTGAAGCATCGGAATCTATTACTAGTGTCACAGGAATGGTTCAAAACATAGACAGTAAGAAGAGTCAGTCTTCTTGTACTTACGTCGACATTGTGCACTTTCTATTTAAATCCGATGCAATTTCTGTGTTTCATCGTCAATATGAAGGTCCAAGGGATACAGTAAACCTGAAGTGAAGCTTCGGAATCTATAGCTAGTGTCACAGGAATGGTTCAAAACATAGACAGTAAGAAGTGTCAGTCTTCTTGTCCTCAAGTCGGCATTGTGCCTTTTGTAAATAATTCCGAAGCAATTTCTGTGTTTCATCCTCAGTAAGAAGGTCCAAGGGATACAGTAAACCTGGAGTGAAGCATCGGAATTGATAACTAGTGTCACAGGAATGGTTCAAAACATAGACAGTAAGAAGAGTCAGTCTTCTTGTACTTAATTCTGCTTTGTGCCTTTTGTATTTAATTCCGATGCAATTTCTGTGTTTCATCGTCAATAAGAAGGTCCAAGGTATACAGTAAACCTGAAGTGAAGCATCGGAATTTATAACTAGTGTCACAGGAATGGTTCAAAACATAGTCAGTAAGGAGAGTCAGTCTTCTTGTACTTAAGTCGGCATGGTGCCTTTTGTACTTAATTCCGATGCAATTTCTGTGTTTCAACGTCAATAAGAAGGTCAGATGGGTACAGCGAACCTGAAACCTGAAGTGAAGCATCGTAATCTATAGCTAGTGTCACAAGAATGGTTCAAAACACAGACAGTAAGAAGAGTCAGTCTTCTTGTACTTAATTCTGCTTTGTGCCTATTGTATTTAATTCCGATGCATTTTCTGTGTTTCATCGTCAATAAGAAGGTCCAAGGGACACAGTAAACCTGAAGTGAAGCATCGGAATTGTTAACTAGTGTCACAGGAATGGTTCAAAACATAGACAGTAAGAAGAGTCAGTCCTCTTGTACTTAAGTCGGCATTGTGCCGTTTGTATTTAACTCCGATGCAATTTCTGTGTTTCATCGTCAATAAGAAGGTCAGAGCGATACAGTAATCCTGAAGTGAAGCATCGGAATCTATAACTAGTGTCACAGGAATAGTTCAAAACATAGTCAGTAAGTATAGTCAGTCTTATTGTACTTAAGTCATCATTGTGCATTTTCTATTTAATTGTGATGCAATTTCTGTGTTTCATCGTCAATATGAATGTCCAAGGGATACAGTAAACCAGGAGTTAAGCATCGGAATCTATAACTAGTGTCACAGGAATGGTTCAAATCATAGACAGTAAGAAGAGTCAGACTTCTTTTACTTAAGTCGGCATTGTGCCTTTTGTATTTAATTCCGGTGCAATTTCTGTGTTTCATCGTCAATAAGAAGGTCCAAGAGATACAGTAAACCTGGAGTGAAGCATCGGAGCCTATAACTAGTGTCACAGGAGTCGTTCAGAAGTAGACAGTAAGAAGAGTTAACCTTCTTGAACTTAATTCGGCATTGTGCTATTTGAATTTAATTCCGATGCAATTTCTGTGTTTCATCGTCATTAAGAAGGTCCAAGGGATGCAGTAAAACTGGAGTGAAGCATCGGAATCTATAACTAGTGTCACAGAAATGGTTCAAAACATAGACAGTAAGAAGAGTCAGTCTTCTTGTACTTACGTCGGCATAGTGCCTTTTCTATTTAATTCCGATGCAATTTGTGTGTTTCAACGTCAATAAGAAGGTCCAAGGGATACAGTAAACCTGGAGTGTAGCATCGGAATCTATAACTAGTGTCACAGGAATGGTTCAAAACATAGACAGTAAGAAGAGTCAGTCTTCGTGTAGTTAAGTCGTCATTTTGCCTTTTTTATTTAATTCTGATGCAATTTCTGTGTTTTATCGTCAATAAGAAGGTCCAAGGCATACAGTAAAACTGAGGTGAAGCATCGGAATCTATAAGTAGTGTCACAGGAATGGTTCAAAACATAGTCAGTAAGAAGAGTCAGTCTTCTTGTACTTAAGTCGTCATTGTACCTTTTCTATTTAATTCCGATGCAATTTCTGTGTTTCATCGTCAATAACAAGGTCCAAGGGATACGGTAAACCTGGAGTGTAGCATCGGAATTTATAACTAGTGTCACAGGAATGGTTCAAAACATAGTCAGTAAGAAGAGTCAGTCTTCTTGTACTTAAGTCGGCATTGTGCCTTTTCTATTTAATTCCGATGCAATTTCTGTGTTTAATCGTCAATAAGAAGGACCAAGGGATACAGTAAACCTGGAGTGAAGCATCGGAGTCTATAACTAGTGTCACAGGACTGGTTCAAAAATAGACAGTAAGAAGAGTCAGTCTTCTAGAACTTAATTCGGCATTGTGCCTTTTGTATTCAATTCGGATGCAATTTCTGTGTTTCGTCGTCAATAAGAAGGTCAGAATGATACAGTAAACCTGAAGTGAAGCTTCGGAATCCATAACTAGTGTCACAGGAATGGTTCAAAACATAGTCAGTAAGAAGAGTCAGTCTTCTTGTACTTAAGTCGGCATTGTGCCTTTTGTATTTAATTCCGATGCAATTTCTGTGTTTCATCGTCAATAAGAAGGTCCAAGGGACACAGTAAACTTGGAGTGAAGCATCGGAATCTGTAACTAGTGTCACAGGAATGGGTCAAATCATAGACTGCAAGAAGAGTCAGTCTTCGTGCACTTCAGTCGGCATTTTGCCTTTTGTATTTAATTCCGATGCAATTTTTGTGTTTCATAGTCAATAAGAAGGTCCAAGGGATACAGTAAACCTGAAGTGAAGCATCGGGATCTATAACTAGTGTCACAGGATTCGTTCAAAACATAGTCAGTAAGAAGAGTCAGTCTTCTTGTACTTAAGTCGGCATAGTGCCTTTTCTATTTAATTCCGATGCAATATGTGTGTTTCATCGTCAAAAAGAAGGTCCAAGGGATACAGTAAACCTGGAGTGAAGCATCGGAATCTATAACTAGTGACAATGGTATGGTTCAAAACATGGACGGTAAGAAGAGTCAGTCTTCTTGTACTTAAGTCGGCATTGTGCCTTTTCTATTTATTTCCGATGCAATTTCTGTGTTCCATTGTCAATAAGAAGGTCCATGGGATATAGTATACCTGGAGTGAAGTATCGAAATCTATTACTAGTGTCACAGGAATGGTTCAAATCATAGACAGAAAGAAGAGTCAGTCTTCTTGTACTTACGTCGACATTGTGCCCTTTCTATTTAAATACGATGCAATTTCTGTGTTTCATCGTCAATATGAAGGTCCAAGGGATACAGTAAACCTGAAGTGAAGTTTCGGAATCTATAGCTAGTGTCACAGGAATGGTTCAAAACATAGACAGTAAGAAGTGTCAGTCTTCTTGTCCTTAAGTCGGCATTGTGCCTTTTGTAATTAATTCCGAAGCAATTTCTGTGTTTCATCCTCAGTAAGAAGGTCCAAGGGATACAGTAAACCGGGAGTGAAGCATCGGAATCTATAACTAGTGTCACAGGAATGGTTCAAAACATAGACAGAAAGAAGAGTCAGTCCTCTTGTACTTAAGTCAGCTTTGTGCCTTTTGTATTTAACTCCGATGCAATTTCTGTGTTTCATCGTCAATAAGAAGGTCAGAGCGATACAGTAATCCTGAAGTGAAGCATCGGAATCTATAACTAGTGTCACAGGAATAGTTCAAAACATAGTCAGTAAGAATAGTCAGTCTTATTGTACTTAAGTCATCATTGTGCATTTTCTATTTAATTGTGATGCAATTTCTGTGTTTCATCGTTATTATATATGTCCAAGGGATACAGTAAACCAGGAGGTAAGCATCGGAATCTATAACTAGCGTCACAGGAATGGTTCAAATCATAGACAGTAAGAAGAGTCTGACTTCTTTTACTTAAGTCGGCATTGTGCCTATTGTATTTAATTCCGGTGCAATTTCTGTGTTTCATCGTCAATAAGAAGGTCCAAGAGATACAGTAAACCTGGAGTGAAGCATCGGAGTCTATAACTAGTGTCACAGGAGTCGTTCAGAAATAGACAGTAAGAAGAGTTAACCTTCTTGAACTTAATTCGGCATTGTGCCTTTTGAATTTAATTCCGATGCAATTTCTGTGTTTCATCGTCAATAAGATGGTCAGAGGGATACAGTAAACCTGAAGTGAAGCATCGGAATCCATAACTAGTGTCACAGGAATGGTTCAAAACATAGTCAGTAAGAAGAGTTAGTCTTCTTGTACTTAAGTCGACGTTCTGCCTTTTGTATTTAATTCCGATGCAATTTCTGTGTTTCATCGTCAATAAGAAGGTCCAAGGGATACAGTAAACCTGGAGTCAAGCATCGGAATCTGTAACTAGTGTCACAGGAATGGTTCAAATCATAGACAGTAAGAAGAGTCAGTCTTCGTGTACTTCAGTCGGCATTTTGCCTTTAGTATTTAGTTCCGATGCAATTTCTGTGTTCCATTGTCAATAAGAAGGTCCATGGTATATAGTATACCTGGAGTGAAGTATCGGAATCTATTACTAGTGTCACAGGAATGGTTCAAATCATAGACAGTAAGAAGAGTCAGTCTTCTTGTACTTACGTCGACATTGTGCCCTTTCTATTTAAATACGATGCAATTTCTGTGTTTCATCGTCAATATGAAGGTCCAAGGGATACAGTAAACCTGAAGTGAAGTTTCGGAATCTATAGCTAGTGTCACAGGAATGGTTCAAAACATAGACAGTAAGAAGTGTCAGTCTTCTTGTCCTTAAGTCGGCATTGTGCCTTTTGTAATTAATTCCGAAGCAATTTCTGTGTTTCATCCTCAGTAAGAAGGTCAAAGGGATACAGTAAACCTGGAGTGAAGTATCGGAATCTATAACTAGTGTCACAGGAATGGTTCAAAACATAGACAGTAAGAAGAGTCAGTCTTCTTGTACTTAATTCTGCTTTGTGCCATTTGTATTTAATTCCGATGCAATTTCTGTGTTTCATCGTCAATAAGAAGGTCAGAGGGGTACAGTAAACCTGAAACCTGAAGTGAAGCATCGTAATCTATAGCTAGTGTCACAGGAATGGTTCAGAACATAGACAGTAAGAAGAGTCAGTCTTCTTGTACTTAATTCTGCTTTCTGCCTATTGTATTTAATTCCGATGCATTTTCTGTGTTTCATCGTCAATAAGAAGGTCCAAGGGATACAGTAAACCTGAAGTGAAGCATCGGAATTTATAACTAGTGTCACAGGAATGGTTCAAAACATAGACAGTAAGAAGAGTCAGTCCTCTTGTACTTAAGTCAGCTTTGTGCCTTTTGTATTTAACTCCGATGCAATTTCTGTGTTTCATCGTCAATAAGAAGGTCAGAGCGATACAGTAATCCTGAAGTGAAGCATCGGAATCTATAACTAGTGTCACAGGAATAGTTCAAAACATAGTCAGTAAGAATAGTCAGTCTTATTGTACTTAAGTCATCATTGTGCATTTTCTATTTAATTGTGATGCAATTTCTGTGTTTCATCGTTAATATTTATGTCCAAGGGATACAGTAAACCAGGATTTAAGCATCGGAATCTATAACTAGTGTCACAGGAATGGTTCAAATCATAGACAGTAAGAAGAGTCTGACTTCTTTTACTTAAGTCGGCATTGTGCCTATTGTATTTAATTCCGGTGCAATTTCTGTGTTTCATCGTCAATAAGAAGGTCCAAGAGATACAGTAAACCTGGACTGAAGCATCGGAGTCTATAACTAGTGTCACAGGAGTCGTTCAGAAATAGACAGTAAGAAGAGTTAACCTTCTTGAACTTAATTCGGCATTGTGCCTTTTGAATTTAATTCCGATGCAATTTCTGTGTTTCATCGTCAATAAGAAGGTCAGAGGGATACAGTAAACCTGAAGTGAAGCATCGGAATCCATAACTAGTGTCACAGGAATGGTTCAAAACATAGTCAGTAAGAAGAGTTAGTCTTCTTGTACTTAAGTCGGCGTTCTGCCTTTTGTATTTAATTCCGATGCAATTTCTGTGTTTCATCGTCAATGAGAAGGTCCAAGGGATACAGTAAACCTGGAGTCAAGCATCGGAATCTGTAACTAGTGTCACAGGAATGGTTCAAATCATAGACAGTAAGAAGAGTCAGTCTTCGTGTACTTCAGTCGGCATTTTGCCTTTAGTATTTAGTTCCGATGCAATTTTTGTGTTTCATCGTCAATGAGAATGTCCAAGGCAAACAGTAAACCTGTAGTGAAGCATCGGGATCTATAACTAGTGTCACAGGAATCGTTCAAACCATTGTCAGTAAGAAGAGTCAGACTTCTTGTACCTAAGTCGGCATAGTGCCTTTTCTATTTAATTCCGATGCAATTTCTGTGTTTCATCGTCAACAAGAAGGTCCAAGTGATACAGTTGACCTGGAGTGAAGCATCGGAACTAGTCTCAATGGCATGGTTCAAAAAATAGACAGTAAGAAGAGTCAGTCTTCTTGTCCTCAAGTCGGCATTGTGCCTTTTGTATTTAATTCCGATGCAGTTTCTGTGTTTCATCGTCAATAAGAAGGTCAGAGGGGTACAGTAAACCTGAAGTGAAGCATCGGAATCTATAGCTAGTGTCACAGAAATGGTTCAAAACATAGTCAGTAAGAAGAGTCAGTCTTCTTGTCCTTAAGTCGTCATTGTGCCTTTTGTATTTAATTATGATGCAATTTCTGTGTTTCATCATCAATAAGAAGGTCCAAGGGATACAGTAAACTTGGAGTGAAGCATCGGAAACTATAACTAGTGTCGCAGGAATGGTTCAAAACATAGACAGTAAGAAGAGTCAGTCTCCTTGTACTTAATTCTGCACTGTGCTTTTTGTATTTAATTCCGATGCAATTTCTGTGTTTCATCGTCAATAAGAAGGACCAAGGGATACAGTTAACGTGGAGTGAAGCATCGGAGTCTATATCTAGTGTCAAAAGACTGGTTCAAAATTAGACAGTAAGAAGAGTCAGTCTTCTTGAACTTAATTCGGCATTGTGCATTCTGTATTTAATTCCAATGCAATTTCTGTGTTTCATCGTCAATAAGAAGGTCAGAGGGATACAGTAAACCTGAAGTGAAGCATCGGAATCTATAGCTAGTGTCACAGGAATGGTTCAAAACATAGTCAGTAAGAAGAGTCAATCTTGTTGTCCTTAAGTCGGCATTGTGCCTTTTGTATTTAATTCCGATGCAATTTCTGTGTTTCATCGTCAGTAAGAAGGTCCAAGGGATGCAGTAAACCAGGAGTGAAGCATCGGAATCTATAACTAGTGTCACAGAAATGGTTCAAAACATAGACAGTAAGAAGAGTCAGTCTTCTTGTACTTAATTCGGCATTGTGCCTTTTGTATTTAATTCCGATGCAATTTCTGTGTTTCATCGTCAATAACAAGGTCCAAGGGATACAGTAAACCTCAAGTGAAGCATCGGAATTTATAACGGGTGTCACAGGAATGGTTCAAACATAGTCAGTAGGAAGAGTCGGTCTTCACGTACTTAAGTCGGCATTGTGCCTTCTGTATTTAATTCCGATGCGTTTTCTGTGTTTCATCGTCAATAAGAAGGTCCAAGGAATACAGTAAACCTGAAGTGAAGCATCGAAATCTATATCTAGTGTCACAGGAATGGTTCAAAACATAGACAGTAAGAAGAGTCAGTCTTATTGTACTTAAGTCGGCATTGTGCCGTTTGTATTTAATTCCGATGCAATTTCTGTGTTTCATCGTCATCAAGAAGGTCCAAGGTATACAGTAAATCTGTAGTGATGCATCGGATCTATGACTAGTGTCACAGGAATGGTTCAAAACATAGTCAGTAAGAAGAGTCAGTCCTCTTGTACTTAAGTCGGCATTGTGCCTTTTCTATTTAATTCCGATGCAATTTCTGTGTTTCATCGTCAATAAGAAAGTCCAAGGGATACTGTAAACATGAAGTGAAGCATCGGAATTTATAACTAGTGTCAATGGAATGGTTCAAAACATTGTCAGTATGAAGAGTCAGTCTTCTTGTACTTAAGTCGGCATTGTGCCTTTTCTATTTATTTCCGATGCAATTTCTGTGTTTCATCGTCAATAAGAAGGTCCATGGGATATAGAAAACCTGGAGTGAAGCATCGAAATCTATTACTAGTGTCACAGGAACGGTTCAAATCATAGATAGTAAGAAGATTCAGTCTTCTTGTACTTACGTCGACATTGTGCCCTTTCTATTTAAATCCGATGCAATTTCTGTGTTTCATCGTCAATATGAAGGTCCAAGGGATGCAGTAAACCTGAAGTGAAGCTTCGGAATCTATAAGTAGTGTCACAGGAATGGTTCAAAACATAGTCAGTAAGAAGAGTCAGTCTTCTTGTACTTAAGTCGGCATTGTACCTTTTCTATTTAATTCCGATGCAATTTCTGTGTTTAATCGTCAATAAGAAGGACCAAGGGGATACAGTAAACCTGGAGTGAAGCATCTGAGTCTATAACTAGTGTCACAGGACTGGTTCAAATATAGACAGTAAGAAGAGTCAGACTTCTAGAACTTAATTCGGTATTGTGCCTTTTGTATTCAATTCGGTTGCAATTTCTGTGTTTCATCGTCAATAAGAAGGTCAGAGGGATACAGTAAACCTGAAGTGAAGCATCGGAATCCATAATTAGTGTCACAGGAATGGTTCAAATCATAGTCAGTAAGAAGAGTCAGTCTTCTTGTACTTAAGTCGGCATTGTGCCTTTTGTATTTTATTCCGATGCAATTTCTGTGTTTCATCGTCAATGAGAAGGTCCAAGGGACACAGTAAACCTGGAGTGAAGCATCGGAATCCATAGCTAGTGTCACAGGAATCGTTCAAAACATAGTCAGTAAGAAGAGTCAGTCTTCTTGTTCTTAAGTCGGCATAGTGCCTTTTCTATTTAATTCCGATGCAATATGTGTGTTTCATCGTCAATAAGAAGGTACAAGGGATACAGTAAACCTGGAGTGAAACATCGGAATCTATAACTAGTGACAATGGTATGGTTCAAAACATGGACGGTAAGAAGAGTCAGTCTTCTTGTACTTAAGTCGGCATTGTTCCTTTTGGATTGAATTACGATGCAATGTCTGTGTTTCATCGTCATTAAGAAGGTCAGAGGGATATAGTAAACCTGAAGTGAAGCATCGGAATCTATAGCTAGTGTCACAGGAATGGTTCAAAACATAGTCAGTAAGAAGAGTCAATCTTGTTGTCCTTAAGTCGGCATTGTGCCTTTTGTATTTAATTCCGATGCAATTTCTGTGTTTCATCGTCAATAAGAAGGTCCAAGGGATGCAGTAAACCAATAGTGAAGCATCGGAATCTATAACTAGTGTCACAGAAATGGTTCAAAACATAGACAGTAAGAAGAGTCAGTCTTCTTGTACTTAATTCGGCATTGTGCCTTTTGTATTTAATTCCGATGCAATATCTGTGTTTCATCGTCAATAACAAGGTCCAAGGGATACAGTAAACCTCAAGTGAAGCATCGGAATTTATAACGGGTGTCACAGGAATGGTTCAAACATAGTCAGTAGGAAGAGTCGGTCTTCATGTACTTACGTCGGCATTGTGCCTTTTGTATTTAATTCCGATGCATTTTCTGTGTTTCATCGTCAATAAGAAGGTCCAAGGAATACAGTAAACCTGAAGTGAGGCATCGAAATCTATAACTATTGTCACAGGAATGGTTCAAAACATAGACAGTAAGAAGAGTCAGTCTTATTGTACTTAAGTCGGCATTGTGCCGTTTGTATTTAATTCCGATGCAATTTCTGTGTTTCATCGTCAACAAGAAGGTCCAAGGTATACAGTAAATGTGTAGTGATACATCGGATCTATGACTAGTGTCACAGGAATGGTTCAAAACGTAGTCAGTAAGAAGAGTCAGTCTTCTTGTACTTAAGTCGGCATTGTGCTTTTTCTATTTAATTCCGATGCAATTTCTGTGTTTCATCGTCAATAAGAAAGTCCAAGGGTTACAGTAAACCTGAAGTGAAGCTTCGGAATCTATAGCTAGTGTCACAGGAATGGTTCAAAACATAGACAGTAAGAAGTGTCAGTCTTCTTGTCCTCAAGTCGGCATTGTGCCTTTTGTAAATAATTCCGAAGCAATTTCTGTGTTTCATCCTCAGTAAGAAGGTCCAAGGGATACAGTAAACCTGGAGTGATGCATCGGAATCTATGACTAGTGTCACAGGAATGGTTCAAAACATAGACAGTAAGAAGAGTCAGTCTTCTTGTACTTAACTCTGCTTTGTGCCTTTTGTATTTAATTCCGATGCAATTTCTGTGTTTCATCGTCAATAAGAAGGTCCAAGGTATACAGTAAACCTGAAGTGAAGCATCAGAATTTATAACTAGTGTCACAGGAATGGTTCAAACATAGTCAGTAAGGAGAGTCAGTCTTCTTGTACTTAAGTCGGCATGGTGCCTTTTGTACTTAATTCCGATGCAATTTCTGTGTTTCATCGTCAATAAGAAGGTCAGATGGGTACAGTGAACCTGAAACCTGAAGTGAAGCATCGTAATCTATAGCTAGTGTCACAGGAATGGTTCAAAACACAGACAGTAAGAAGAGTCAGTCTTCTTGTACTTAATTCTGCTTTGTGCCTATTGTATTTAATTCCGATGCATTTTCTGTGTTTCATCGTCAATAAGAAGGTCCAAGGGACACAGTAAACCTGAAGTGAATTATCGGAATTTATAACTAGTGTCACAGGAATGGTTCAAAACATAGACAGTAAGAAGGGTCAGTCCTCTTGTACTTAAGTCGGCATTGTGCCGTATGTATTTAACTCCGATGCAATTTCTGTGTTTCATCGTCAATAAGAAGGTCAGAGCGATACAGTAATCCTGAAGTGAAGCATCGGAATCTATAACTAGTGTCACAGGAATAGATCAAAACATAGTCAGTAAGTATAGTCAGTCTTATTGTACTTAAGTCATCATTGTGCATTTTCTATTTAATTCCGATGCAATTTCTGTGTTTCATCGTCAATAAGAAAGTCAGAGGGATATACAGTAAACCTGAAGTGAAGCATCGGAATCATAACTAGTGTCACAGGAATGGTTCAAAACATAGTCAGTAAGAAGAGTTAGTCTTCTTGTACTTAAGTCGGCATTGTACATTTTGTATTTAATTCCGATGCAATTTCTGTGTTTCATCGTCAATAAGAAGGTCCAAGGGATACAGTAACCTGGAGGGAAACATCGGAATCTGTAACTAGTGTCACAGGAATGGTTCAAATCATAGACAGTAAGAAGAGTCAGTCTTCGTGTACTTCAGTCGGCATTTTGAATTTTGTGTTTAATTCCGATGCATTTTCTGTTTTCATTGTCAATAAGAAGGTCCAAGGGATACAGTAAACCTGAAGTGAAGCATCGGGATCTGTAACTAGTGTCACAGGAATCGTTCAAAACATAGTCAGTAAGAAGAGTCAGTCTTCTTGTACTTAAGTCGGCATAGTGCCTTACCTATTTAATTCCGATGCAATTTCTGTGTTTCATCGTCAATAACAAGTTCCAAGGGATACAGTAAACCTGGAGTGAAGCATCGGAATCTATAACTAGTGTCAATGGAATAGGTTCAAAACATGGACAGTAAGAAGAGTCAGTCTTCTTGTACTTAAGTCGGCATTGTGCCTTTTGTATTTAATTCCGATGCAATTTCTGTGTTTCATCGAGAATAAGAAGGACCAAGGGATACAGTAAACTTGGAGTGAAGCATCGGAATCTATAACTAGTGTCACAGGAATGGTTCAAACATAGACAGTAAGAAGAGTCAGTCTCCTTGTACTTAATTCTGCACTGTGCCTTTTGTATTTAATTCCGATGCAATTTCTGTGTTTCATCGACAATAAGAAGGACCAAGGGATACAGTAAACGTGGAGTGAAGCATCGGAGTCTATAACTAGTGTCAAGGACTGGTTAAAAAATAGACAGTAAGAAAGAGTCAGTCTTCTTGAACTTAATTCGGCATTGTGCCTTCTGTATTTAATTCCGATGCAATTTCTGTGTTTCATCGTCAATAAGAAGGTCAGAGGGATACAGTAAACCTGGGAGTGACGCATCGGAAACTATAACTAGTGTCACAGGAATGGTTCAAAACATAGACAGTAAGAAGAGGTCAGTCTTCTTGTACTTACGTCGGCATAGTGCTTTTCTATTAATTCCGATGCCAATTTGTGTGTTTCAACGTCAATAAGAAGGTCCAACGGATACAGTAAACCTGGAGTGTAGCATCGGAATCTATAACTAGTGTCACAGGAATGGTTCAAAACATAGACAGTAAGAAGAGTCAGTCTTCGTGTACTTAAGTCGGCATTTTGCCTTTTGTATTTAATTCCGATGCAATTTCTGTGTTTTATCGTCAATAAGAAGGTCCAAGGCATACAGTAAACCTGAGGTGAAGCATCGGAATCTATAAGTAGTGTCACAGGAATGGTTCAAAACATAGTCAGTAAGAAGAGTCAGTCTTCTTTTACTTAAGTCGGCATTGTACCTTTTCTATTTAATTCCGATGCAATTTCTGTGTTTCATCGTCAATAACAAGGTCCAAGGGATACAGTAAACCTGGAGTGAAGCATCGAAATCTATAACTAGTGTCAATGGAATATTTCAAAACATAGACAGTAAGGAAGAGTCAGTCTCCTTGTACTTAATTCTGCACTGTGCCTTTTGTATTTAATTCCGATGCAATTTCTGTGTTTCATCGTCAATAAGAATGTCGACGGGATACAGTAAACCTGAAGTGTAGCATCGGAATTTATAACTAGTGTCACAGGAATGGTTCAAAACATAGTCAGTAAGAAGAGTCAATCTTGTTGTCCTTAGTCGGCATTGTGCCTTTTGTATTAATTCCGATGCAATTTCTGTGTTTCATCGTCAATAAGAAGGTCCAAGGGATGCAGTAAAACTGGAAGTGAAGCATCGGAATCTATAACTAGTGTCACAGAAATGGTTCAAAACATAGACAGTAAGAAGAGTCAGTCTTCTTGTACTAAATTCGGCATTGTGCCCTTTTGTATTAATTTTCCGATGCAATTTCTGTGTTTCATGGTCATTAACAAGGTCCAAGGGATACAGTAAACCTCAAGTGAAGCATCGGAATTTATAACGGGTGTCACAGGAATGATTCAAAAAATAGTCAGTAGGAAGAGTCGGCCCTTCATGTACTTAAGTCGGCATTGTGCCTTTTGTATTTAATTCCGATGCATTTTCTGTGTTTCATCGTCAATAAGTAGGTCAGAGGGATACAGTAATCCTGAAGGGAAGCATCGGAATCTGTAACTAGTGTCACAGGAATGGTTCAAAACATAGACAGTAAGAGAGAGTCAGTCTTCTTGTACTTAAGTCGGCATTGTGCCTTTTGTATTTAATTCCGATGCAATTTCTGTGTTTCATCGACAATAAGAAGGACCAAGGGATACAGTAAACGTGGAGTGAAGCATCGGAATCTATAACTAGTGTCACAGGGAATGGTTTCAAATTATAGACAGTAAGAAGAGTCAGTCTCCTTGTACTTAATTCTGCACTGTGCCTTTTGTATTTAATTCCGATGCAATTTCTGTGTTTCATCGACAATAAGAAGGACCAAGGGATACAGTAAACGTGGAGTGAAGCATCGGAGTCTATAACTAGTGTCAAAGGACTGGTTAAAAAATAGACAGTATAGAAGAGTCAGACTTCCTGAACTTAATTCGGCATTGTGCCTTCTGTATTTAATTCCGATGCAATTTCTGTGTTTCATCGTCAATAAGAAGGTCAGAGGGATACAGTAAACCTGGAGTGACGCATCGGAAACTATAACTAGTGTCACAGGAATGGTTCAAAACATAGACAGTAGGAAGAGTCAGTCTTCTTGTACTTACGTCGGCATAGTGCTTTTCTATTTTAATTCCGATGCAATTTGTGTGTTTCAACGTCAATAAGAAGGTCCAACGGATACAGTAAACCTGGAGTGTAGCATCGGAATCTATAACTAGTGTCACAGGAATGGTTCAAAACATAGACAGTAAGAAGAGTCAGGTCTTCGTGTACTTAAGTCGCATTTTGCCTTTGTATTTAATTCCGATGCAATTTCTGTGTTTTATCGTCAATAAGAAGGTCCAAGGCATACAGTAAACCTGAGGTGAAGCATCGGAATCTATAAGTAGTGTCCACAGGAATGGTTCAAAACATAGTCAGTAAGAAGAGTCAGTCTTCTTGTACTTAAGTCGGCATTGTACCTTTTCTATTTAATTCCGATGCAATTTCTGTGTTTCATCGTCAATAACAAGGTCCAAGGGATACAGTAAACCTGGAGTGAAGCATCGAAATCTATAACTAGTGTCAATGGAATATTTCAAAACATAGACAGTAAGAAGAGTCAGTCTCCTTGTACTTAATTCTGCACTGTGCCTTTTGTATTTAATTCCGATGCAATTTCTGTGTTTCATCGTCAATAAGAATGTCCACGGGATACAGTAAACCTGAAGTGTAGCATCGGAATTTATAACTAGTGTCACAGGAATGGTTCAAAACATAGTCAGTAAGAAGAGTCAGTCTTTTTGTACTTAAGTCGGCATTGTGCCTTTTCTATTTAATTCCGATGCAATTTCTGTGTTTAATCGTCAATAAGAAGGACCAAGGGATACAGTAAACCTGGAGTGAAGCATCGGGGTCTGTAACTAGTGTCACAGGAATGGTTCAAATCATGGACTGTAAGAAGAGTCAGTCATCGTGCACTTCAGTCGGCATTTTGCATTTTGTTTTTAATTCCGATGCAATTTTTGTGTTTCATAGTCAATAAGAAGGTCCCAGGGATACAGTAAACCTGAGTGAAGCATCGGGATCTATAACTAGTGTCACAGGAATCATTCAAAGCATAGTCAGTAAGAGGAGTCAGTCTTCTTGTACTTAAGTCGGCATAGTGCCTTTTCTATTTCATTCCGATGCAATTTGTGTGTTTCATCGTCAATAAGAAGTTCCAAGGGATACAGTAAACCTGGAGTGAAGCATCTGAATCTATAACTAGTGTCAATGGTATGGTTCAAAACATGGACGGTAAGAAGAGTCAGTCTATTTGTACTTAAGTCGGCATTGTGCCTTTTGGAATTAATTACGATGCAATGTCTGTGTTTCATTGTCATTAAGAAGGTCAGAGGGATACAGTAAACCTGAAGTGAAGCATCGGAATCTATTTCTAGTGTCGCAGGAATGGTTCAAAACATAGTCAGTAAGAAGAGTCAATCTTGTTGTCCTTAAGTCGGCATTGTGCCTTTTGTATTTAATTCCGATGCAATTTCTGTGTTTCATCGTCAATAAGAAGGTCCAAGGGATGCAGTAAAACTGGACTGAAGCATCGGAATCTATAACTAGTGTCACAGAAATGGTTCAAAACATAGACAGTAAGAAGAGTCAGTCTTCTTGTACTTAATTCGGCATTGTGCCTTTTGTATTTAATTCCGATGCAATTTCTGTGTTTCATCGTCATTAACAAGGTCCAAGGGATACAGTAAACCTCAAGTAAAGCATCGGAATTTATAACGGGTGTCACAGGAATGATTCAAAAGTAGTCAGTAGGAAGAGTCGGCCTTCATGTACTTAAGTCGGCATTGTGCCTTTTGTATTTAATTCCGATGCATTTTCTGTGTTTCATCGTCAATAAGTAGGTCAGAGGGATACAGTAATCCTGAAGGGAAGCATCGGAATCTGTAACTAGTGTCACAGGAATGGTTCAAAACATAGTCAGTAGGAAGAGTCAGTCTACTTGTAGTTAAGACGGCATTGTGCCTTTTCTATTTAATTCCGATGCAATTTCTGTGTTTCACCGTCAATAAGAAGGTCCAAGGGATACAGTAAACCTGGAGTGAAGCATCGGAAACTATAACTAGTGTCACAGGAATGGCTCAAAACATAAACAGTGAGAAGAGTCAGTCTTCTTGTACTTACGCCGGCATAGTGCCTTTTATATTCAATTCCGATGCAATTTGTGTGTTTCAACGTCAATAAGAAGGTCCAAGGGATACAGTAGACCTGGAGTGTAGCATCGGAATCTATAACTAGTGTCACAGGAATGGTTCAAAACATAGACAGTAAGAAGAGTCAGTCTTCGTGTACTTAAGTCGGCATTTTGCCTTTTTTATTTAATTCGGATGCAATTTCTGTGTTTTATCGTCAATAAGAAGGTCCAAGGCATACAGTAAGACTGAGGTGAAGCATCGGAATCTATAAGTAGTGTCACAGGAATGGTTCAAAACATAGTCAGTAAGAAGAGTCAGTCTTCTTGTACTTAAGTCGTCATTGTACCTTTTCTATTTAATTCCGATGCAATTTCTGTGTTTCATCGTCAATAACAAGGTCCAAGGGATACGGTAAACCTGGAGTGTAGCATCGGAATTTATAACTAGTGTCACAGGAATGGTTCAAAACATAGTCAGTAAGAAGAGTCAGTCTTCTTGTACTTAAGTCGGCATTGTGCCTTTTCTATTTAATTCCGGTGCAATTTCTGTGTTTAATCGTCAATAAGAAGGACCAAGGGATACAGTAAACCTGGAGTGAAGCATCGGAGTCTATAACTAGTGTCACAGGACTGGTTCAAAAATAGACAGTAAGAAGAGTCAGTCTTCTAGAACTTAATTCGGCATTGTGCCTTTTGTATTCAATTCGGATGCAATTTCTGTGTTTCATCGTCAATAAGAAGGTCAGAATGATACAGTAAACCTGAAGTGAAGCTTCGGAATCCATAACTAGTGTCACAGGAATGGTTCAAAGCATAGTCAGTAAGAAGAGTCAGTCTTCTTGTACTTAAGTCGGCATTGTGCCTTTTGTATTTAATTCCGATGCAATTTCTGTGTTTCATCGTCAATAAGAAGGTCCAAGGGACACAGTAAACTTGGAGTGAAGCATCGGAATCTGTAACTAGTGTCACAGGAATGGGTCAAATCATAGACTGCAAGAAGAGTCAGTCTTCGTGCACTTCAGTCGGCAGTTTGCCTTTTGTATTTAATTCCGATGCAATTTTTGTGTTTCATAGTCAATAAGAAGGTCCAAGGGATACAGTAAACCTGAAGTGAAGCATCGGAATTTATAACTAGTGTCACAGGAATGGTTCAAAACATAGTCAGTAAGAAGAGTCAGTCTTTTTGTACTTAAGTCGGCATTGTGCCTTTTCTATTTAATTCCGATGCAATTTCTGTGTTTAATCGTCAATAAGAAGGACCAAGGGATACAGTAAACCTGGAGTGAAGCATCGGGGTCTGTAACTAGTGTCACAGGAATGGTTCAAATCATGGACTGTAAGAAGAGTCAGTCATCGTGCACTTCAGTCGGCATTTTGCATTTTGTTTTTAATTCCGATGCAATTTTTGTGTTTCATAGTCAATAAGAAGGTCCCAGGGATACAGTAAACCTGAGTGAAGCATCGGGATCTATAACTAGTGTCACAGGAATCATTCAAAGCATAGTCAGTAAGAGGAGTCAGTCTTCTTGTACTTAAGTCGGCATAGTGCCTTTTCTATTTCATTCCGATGCAATTTGTGTGTTTCATCGTCAATAAGAAGTTCCAAGGGATACAGTAAACCTGGAGTGAAGCATCTGAATCTATAACTAGTGTCAATGGTATGGTTCAAAACATGGACGGTAAGAAGAGTCAGTCTATTTGTACTTAAGTCGGCATTGTGCCTCTTGGAATTAATTACGATGCAATGTCTGTGTTTCATTGTCATTAAGAAGGTCAGAGGGATACAGTAAACCTGAAGTGAAGCATCGGAATCTATTTCTAGTGTCGCAGGAATGGTTCAAAACATAGTCAGTAAGAAGAGTCAATCTTGTTGTCCTTAAGTCGGCATTGTGCCTTTTGTATTTAATTCCGATGCAATTTCTGTGTTTCATCGTCAATAAGAAGGTCCAAGGGATGCAGTAAAACTGGAGTGAAGCATCGGAATCTATAACTAGTGTCACAGAAATGGTTCAAAACATAGACAGTAAGAAGAGTCAGTCTTCTTGTACTTAATTCGGCATTGTGCCTTTTGTATTTAATTCCGATGCAATTTCTGTGTTTCATCGTCATTAACAAGGTCCAAGGGATACAGTAAACCTCAAGTAAAGCATCGGAATTTATAACGGGTGTCACAGGAATGATTCAAAAGTAGTCAGTAGGAAGAGTCGGCCTTCATGTACTTAAGTCGGCATTGTGCCTTTCGTATTTAATTCCGATGCATTTTCTGTGTTTCATCGTCAATAAGTAGGTCAGAGGGATACAGTAATCCTGAAGGGAAGCATCGGAATCTGTAACTAGTGTCACAGGAATGGTTCAAAACATAGTCAGTAGGAAGAGTCAGTCTACTTGTAGTTAAGACGGCATTGTGCCTTTTCTATTTAATTCCGATGCAATTTCTGTGTTTCACCGTCAATAAGAAGGTCCAAGGGATACAGTAAACCTGGAGTGAAGCATCGGAAACTATAACTAGTGTCACAGGAATGGCTCAAAACATAAACAGTGAGAAGAGTCAGTCTTCTTGTACTTACGCCGGCATAGTGCCTTTTATATTCAATTCCGATGCAATTTGTGTGTTTCAACGTCAATAAGAAGGTCCAAGGGATACAGTAGACCTGGAGTGTAGCATCGGAATCTATAACTAGTGTCACAGGAATGGTTCAAAACATAGACAGTAAGAAGAGTCAGTCTTCGTGTACTTAAGTCGGCATTTTGCCTTTTTTATTTAATTCGGATGCAATTTCTGTGTTTTATCGTCAATAAGAAGGTCCAAGGCATACAGTAAGACTGAGGTGAAGCATCGGAATCTATAAGTAGTGTCACAGGAATGGTTCAAAACATAGTCAGTAAGAAGAGTCAGTCTTCTTGTACTTAAGTCGTCATTGTACCTTTTCTATTTAATTCCGATGCAATTTCTGTGTTTCATCGTCAATAACAAGGTCCAAGGGATACGGTAAACCTGGAGTGTAGCATCGGAATTTATAACTAGTGTCACAGGAATGGTTCAAAACATAGTCAGTAAGAAGAGTCAGTCTTCTTGTACTTAAGTCGGCATTGTGCCTTTTCTATTTAATTCCGGTGCAATTTCTGTGTTTAATCGTCAATAAGAAGGACCAAGGGATACAGTAAACCTGGAGTGAAGCATCGGAGTCTATAACTAGTGTCACAGGACTGGTTCAAAAATAGACAGTAAGAAGAGTCAGTCTTCTAGAACTTAATTCGGCATTGTGCCTTTTGTATTCAATTCGGATGCAATTTCTGTGTTTCATCGTCAATAAGAAGGTCAGAATGATACAGTAAACCTGAAGTGAAGCTTCGGAATCCATAACTAGTGTCACAGGAATGGTTCAAAGCATAGTCAGTAAGAAGAGTCAGTCTTCTTGTACTTAAGTCGGCATTGTGCCTTTTGTATTTAATTCCGATGCAATTTCTGTGTTTCATCGTCAATAAGAAGGTCCAAGGGACACAGTAAACTTGGAGTGAAGCATCGGAATCTGTAACTAGTGTCACAGGAATGGGTCAAATCATAGACTGCAAGAAGAGTCAGTCTTCGTGCACTTCAGTCGGCATTTTGCCTTTTGTATTTAATTCCGATGCAATTTTTGTGTTTCATAGTCAATAAGAAGGTCCAAGGGATACAGTAAACCTGAAGTGAAGCATCGGGATCTATAACTAGTGTCACAGGATTCGTTCAAAACATAGTCAGTGAGAAGAGTCAGTCTTCTTGTACTTATGTCGGCATAGTGCCTTTTCTATTTAATTCCGATGCAATATGTGTGTTTCATCGTCAATAAGAAGGTCCAAGGGATACAGTAAACCTGGAGTGAAGCATCGGAATCTATAACTAGTGACAATGGTATGGTTCAAAACATGGACGGTAAGAAGAGTCAGTCTTCTTGTACTTAAGTCGGCATTGTGCTTTTTCTATTTATTTCCGATGCAATTTCTGTGTTCCATTGTCAATAAGAAGGTCCATGGGATATAGTATACCTGGAGTGAAGTATCGGAATCTATTACTAGTGTCACAGGAATGGTTCAAATCATAGACAGTAAGAAGAGTCAGTCTTCTTGTACTTACGTCGACATTGTGCCCTTTCTATTTAAATACGATGCAATTTCTGTGTTTCATCGTCAATATGAAGGTCCAAGTGATACAGTAAACCTGAAGTGAAGTTTCGGAATCTATAGCTAGTGTCACAGGAATGGTTCAAAACATAGACAGTAAGAAGTGTCAGTCTTCTTGTTCTTAAGTCGGCATTGTGCCTTTTGTAATTAATTCCGAAGCAATTTCTGTGTTTCATCCTCAGTAAGAAGGTCCAAGGGATACAGTAAACCTGGAGTGAAGCATCGGAATCTATAACTAGTGTCACAGGAATGGTTCAAAACATAGACAGTAAGAAGAGTCAGTCCTCTTGTACTTAAGTCAGCTTTGTGCCCTTTGTATTTAACTCCGATGCAATTACTGTGTTTCATCGTCAATAAGAAGGTCAGAGCGATACAGTAATCCTGAAGTGAAGCATCGGAATCTATAACTAGTGTCACAGGAATAGTTCAAAACATAGTCGGTAAGAATAGTCAGTCTTATTGTACTTAAGTCATCATTGTGCATTTTCTATTTAATTGTGATGCAATTTCTGTGTTTCATCGTTAATATTTATGTCCAAGGGATACAGTAAACCAGGAGGTAAGCATCGGAATCTATAACTAGTGTCACAGGAATGGTTCAAATCATAGACAGTAAGAAGAGTCAGACTTCTTTTACTTAAGTCGGCATTGTGCCTATTGTATTTAATTCCGGTGCAATTTCTGTGTTTCATCGTCAATAAGAAGGTCCAAGAGATACAGTAAACCTGGAGTGAAACATCGGAGTCTATAACTAGTGTCACAGGAGTCGTTCAGAAATAGACAGTAAGAAGAGTTAACCTTCTTGAACTTAATTCGGCATTGTGCCTTTTGAATTTAATTCCGATGCAATTTCTGTGTTTCATCGTCAATAAGAAGGTCAGAGGGATACAGTAAACCTGAAGTGAAGCATCGGAATCCATAACTAGTGTCACAGGAATGGTTCAAAACATAGTCAGTAAGAAGAGTTAGTCTTCTTGTACTTAAGTTGGCGTTGTGCCTTTTGTATTTAATTCCGATGCAATTTCTGTGTTTCATCGTCAATAAGAAGGTCCAAGGGATACAGTAAACCTGGAGTCAAGCATCGGAATCTGTAACTAGTGTCACAGGAATGGTTCAAATCATAGACAGTAAGATGAGTCAGTCTTCGTGTACTTCAGTCGGCATTTTGCCTTTAGTATTTAGTTCCGATGCAATTTTTGTGTTTCATCGTCAATGAGAATGTCCAAGGCAAACAGTAAACCTGTAGTGAAGCATCGGGATCTATAACTAGTGTCACAGGAATCGTTCAAACCATAGTCAGTAAGAAGAGTCAGACTTCTTGTACCTAAGTCGGCATAGTGCCTTATCTATTTAATTCCGATGCAATTTCTGTGTTTCATCGTCAATAAGAAGGTCCAAGTGATACAGTAAACCTGGAGTGAAGCATCGGAACTAGTCTCAATGGTATGGTTCAAAAAATGGACAGTAAGAAGAGTCAGTCTTCTTGTCCTTAAGTCGGCATTGTGCCTTTTGTATTTAATTCCGATGCAGTTTCTGTGTTTCATCGTCAATAAGAAGGTCAGAGGGGTACAGTAAACCTGAAGTGAAGCATCGGAATCTATAGCTAGTGTCACAGGAATGGTTCAAAACATAGTCAGTAAGAAGAGTCAGTCTTCTTGTCCTTAAGTCGTCATTGTGCCTTTTGTATTTAATTATGATGCAATTTCTGTGTTTCATCATCAATAAGAAGGTCCAAGGGATACAGTAAACTTGGAGTGAAGCATCGGAAACTATAACTAGTGTCACAGGAATGGTACAAAACATAGACAGTAAGAAGAGTCAGTCTCCTTGTACTTAATTCTGCACTGTGAGTTTTGTATTTAATTCCGATGCAATTTCTGTGTTTCATCGTCAATAAGAAGGACCAAGGGATACAGTAAACGTGGAGTGAAGCATCGGAGTCTATATCTAGTGTCAAAAGACTGGTTCAAAAATAGACTGTAAGAAGAGTCAGTCTTCTTGAACTTAATTCGGCATTGTGCATTCTGTATTTAATTCCAATGCAATTTCTGTGTTTCATCGTCAATAAGAAGGTCAGAGGGATACAGTAAACCTGAAGTGAGGCATCGGAATCCATAACTAGTGTCACAGGAATGGTTCAAAACATAGTCAGTAAGAAGAGTTAGTCTTCTTGTACTTAAGTCGGCATTGTACATTTTGTATTTAATTCCGATGCAATTTCTGTGTTTCATCGTCAATAAGAAGGTCCAAGGGATACAGTAAACCTGGAGGGAAACATCGGAATCTGTAACTAGTGTCACAGGAATGGTTCAAATCATAGACAGTAAGAAGAGTCAGTCTTCGTGTACTTCAGTTGGCATTTTCCCTTTTGTATTTAATTCCGATGCAATTTCTGTGTTTCATCGTCAATAAGAAGGTCCAAGGGATACAGTAAACCTGAAGTGAAGCATCGGGATCTGTAACTAGTGTCACAGGAATCGTTCAAAACATAGTCAGTAAGAAGAGTCAGTCTTCATGTACTTAAGTCGGCATAGTGCCTTATCTATTTTATTCCGATGCAATTTCTGTGTTTCATCGTCAATAACAAGTTCCAAGGGATACAGTAAACCTGGAGTGAAGCATCGGAATCTATAACTAGTGTCAATGGAATGGTTCAAAACATAGACAGTAAGAAGAGTCAGTCTTCTTGTACTTAAGTCGGCATTGTGCCTTTTGTATTTAATTCCGAAGCAGTTTCTGTGTATCATCGTCAATAAGAAGGTCAGAGGGGTACAGTAAACCTGAAGTGAAGCATCGGAATCTATAGCTAGTGTCACAGGAATGGTTCAAAACATAGTCAGTAAGAAGAGTCAGTCTTCATGTCCTTAAGTCGTCATTGTGCTTTTTGTATTTAATTATGATGCAATTTCTGTGTTTCATCGTCAATAAGAAGGTGCAAGGGATACAGTAAACCTGGAGGGAAACATCGGAATCTGTAACTAGTTTCACAGGAATGGTTCAAATCATAGACAGTAAGAAGAGTCAGTCTTCGTGTACTTCAGTTGGCATTTTGCCTTTTGTATTTAATTCCGATGCAATTTCTGTGTTTCATCGTCAATAACAAGTTCCAAGGGATACAGTAAACCTCGAGTGAAGCATCGGAATCTATAACTAGTGTCAATGGAATGGTTCAAAACATAGACAGTAAGAAGAGTCAGTCTTCTTGTACTTAAGTCGGCATTGTGCCTTTTGTATTTAATTCCGATGCAGTTTCTGTGTTTCATCGTCAATAAGAAGGTCAGAGGGGTACAGTAAACCTGTAGTGAAGCATCGGAATCTATAGCTAGTGTCACAGGAATGGTTCAAAGCATAGTCAGTAAGAAGAGACAGTCTTCTTGTCCTTAAGTCGTCATTGTGCCTATTGTATTTAATTCCGATGCAGTTTCTGTGTTTCATCATCAATAAGAAGGTCCAAGGGATACAGTAAACTTGGAGTGAAGCATCGGAAAGTATAACTAGTGTCACAGGATGGTTCAAAACATAGACAGTAAGAAGAGTCAGTCTCCTTGTACTTAATTCTGCACTGTGCCTTTTGAATTTAATTCCGATGCAATTTCTGTGTTTCATCGTCAGAGGGATACAGTAAACCTGAAGTGAAGCATCGGAATCCATAACTATTGTCACAGGAATGGTTCAAAACATAGTCAGTAAGAAGAGTTAGTCTTCTTGTACTTAAGTCGGCGTTGTGCCTTTTGTATTTAATTCCGATGCAATTTCTGTGTTTCATCGTCAATAAGAAGGTCCGAGGGATACAGTAAACCTGGAGTCAAGCATCGGAATCTGTAACTAGTGTCACAGGAATGGTTCAAATCATAGACAGTAAGAAGAGTCAGTCTTCGTGTACTTCAGTCGGCATTTTGCCATTTGTATTTAGTTCCGATGCAATTTTTGTGTTTCATCGTCAATGAGAATGTCCAAGGCAATCAGTAAACCTGTAGTGAAGCATCGGGATCTATAACTAGTGTCACAGGAATCGTTCAAAACATAGTCAGTAAGAACAGTCAGACTTCTTGTACTAAAGTCGGCATAGTGCCTTTTCTATTTAATTCCGATGCAATTTCTGTGTTTCATCGTCAATAAGAAGGTCCAAGTGATACAGTAAACCTGGAGTGACGCATCGGAATCTATAACTAGTCTCAATGGTATGGTTCAAAAAATAGACAGTAAGAAGACTCAGTCTTCTTGTCCTTAAGTCGGCATTGTGCCTTTTGTATTTAATTCCGATGCAGTTTCTGTGTTTCATCGTCAATAAGAAGGTCAGAGGGGTACAGTAAACCTGAAGTGAAGCATCGGAATCCATGGTTCAAAACATAGACAGTAAGAAGTGTCAGTCTTCTTGTCCTTAAGTCGGCATTGTGCATTTTGTAATTAATTCCGAAGCAATTTCTGTGTTTCATCCTCAGTAAGAAGGTCCAAGGGATACAGTATACCTCGAGTGAAGCATCGGAATCTATAACTAGTGTCACAGGAATGGTTCAAAACATAGACAGTAAGAAGAGTCAGTCTTCTTGTACTTAATTCTGCTTTGTGCCATTTGTATTTAATTCCGATGCAATTTCTGTGTTTCATCGTCAATAAGAAGGTCCAAGGTATACAGTAGACTTGAAGTGAAGCATCGGAATTTATAACTAGTGTCACAGGAATGGTTCAAATCATAGTCAGTAAGGAGAGTCAGTCTTCTTGTACTTAAGTCGGCATGGTGCCTATTGTATTTTATTCCGATGCATTTTCTGTGTTTCATCGTCAATAAGAAGGTCCAAGGGATACAGTAAACCTGAAGTGAAGCATCGGAATTTATAACTAGTGTCACAGGAATGGTTCAAAACATAGACAGCAAGAAGAGTCAGTCCTCTTGTACTTACGTCGACATACTGCCTTTTCTACTTAATTCCGATGCAATTTATGTGTTTTAACGTCAATAAGAAGGTCCAAGGGATACAGTAAACCTGGAGTGTAGCATCGGAATCTATAACTAGTGTCACAGGAATGGTTCAAATCATAGACAGCAAGAAGAGTCAGACTTCTTTTACTTAAGTCGGCATTGTGCCTATTGTATTTAATTCCGGTGCAATTTCTGTGTTTCATCGCCAATAAGAAGGTCCAAGAGATCCAGTAAAACTGGAGTGAAGCATCGGACTCTATAACTAGTGTCACAGGAGTCGTTCAGAAATAGACAGTAAGAAGAGTTAACCTTCTTGAACTTAATTCGGCGTTGTGCCTTTTGTATTTAATTCCGATGCAATTTCTGTGTTTCATCGGCAATAAGAAGGTCCAAGGGATACAGTGAACCTGGAGTCAAGCATCGGAATCTGTAACTAGTGTCACAGGAATGGTTCAAATCATAGACAGTAAGAAGAGTCAGTCTTCGTGTACTTCAGTCGGAATTTTGCCTTTTGTATTTAGTTCCGATGCTATTTTTGTGTTTCATCGTCAATGAGAATGTCCAAGGCAAACAGTAAACCTGTAGTGAAGCATCGGGATCTATAACTAGTGTCACGGGAATCGTTCAAAACATAGTCAGTAAGAAGAGTCAGACTTCTTGAACTAAAGTCGGCATAGTGCCTTTTCTATTTAATTCCGAGGCAATTTCTGTGTTTCATCGTCAATAAGAAGGTCCAAGTGATACAGTAAACCTGGAGTGAAGCATCGGAATCTATAACTAGTCTCAATGGTATGGATCAAAAAATAGACAGTAAGAAGAGTCAGTCTTCTTGTCCTTAAGTCGGCATTGTGCCTTTTGTATTTAATTCCGATGCAGTTTCTGTGTTTCATCGTCAATAAGAAGGTCAGAGGGGTACAGTAAACCTGAAGTGAAGCATCGGAATCTATAGCTAGTGTCACAGGAATGGTTCAAAACATAGTCAGTAAGAAGAGTCAGTCTTCTTGTCCTTAAGTCGTCATTGTGCCTTTTGTATTTAATTATGATGCAATTTCTGTGTTTCATCATCAATAAGAAGGTCGGAGGGATACAGTAAACTTGGAGTGAAGCATCGGAAACTATAACTAGTGTCACAGGAATGGTTCAAAACATAGACAGTAAGAAGAGTCAGTCTCCTTGTACTTAATTCTGCACTGTGCCTTTTGTATTTAATTCCGATGCAATATCTGTGTTTCATCGTCAATAAGAAGGACCAAGAGATACAGTAAACGTGGAGTGAAGCATCGGAGTCTATTTCTAGTGTCAAAGGACTGGTTCAAAAATAGACAGTAAGAAGAGTCAGTCTTCTTGAACTTAATTCGGCATTGTGCATTCTGTATTTAATTCCAATGCAATTTCTGTGTTTCATCGTCAATAAGAAGGTCAGAGGGATACAGTAAACCTGAAGTGAAGCATCGGAATCCATAACTAGTGTCACAGGAATGGTTCAAAACATAGTCAGTAAGAAGAGTTAGTCTTCTTGTACATAAGTCGGCATTGTACCTTTTGTATTTAATTCCGATGCAATTTCTGTGTTTCATCGTCAATAAGAAGGTCCAAGGGATACAGTAAACCTGGAGGGAAACATCGGAATCTGTAACTAGTGTCACAGGAATGGTTCAAATCATAGACAGTAGGAAGAGTCAGTCTTCGTGTACTTCAGTTGGCATTTTGCCTTTTGTATTTAATTCCGATGCAATTTCTGTGTTTCATCGTCAATAAGAAGGTCCAAGGGATACAGTAAACCTGAAGTGAAGCATCGGGATCTGTAACTAGTGTCACAGGAATCGTTCAAAACATAGTCAGTAAGAAGAGTCAGTCTTCTTGTACTTAAGTCGGCATAGTGCCTTATGTATTTAATTCCGATGCAATTTCTGTGTTTCATCGTCAATAACAAGTTCCAAGGGATACAGTAAACCTCGAGTGAAGCATCGGAATCTATAACTAGTGTCAATGGAAAGGTTCAAAACATAGACAGTAAGAAGAGTCAGTCTTCTTGTACTTAAGTCGGCATTGTGCCTTTTGTATTTAATTCCGATGCAGTCTCTGTGTTTCATCGTCAATAAGAAGGTCAGAGGGGTACAGTAAACCTGAAGTCAAGCATCGGAATCTATAGCTAGTGTCACAGGAATGGTTCAAAGCATAGTCAGTAAGAAGAGACAGTCTTCTTGTCCTTAAGTCGTCGTTGTGCCTATTGTATTTAATTCCGATGCAGTTTCTGTGTTTCATCATCAATAAGAAGGTCCAAGGGATACAGTAAACTTGGAGTGAAGCATCGGAAACTATAACTAATGTCACAGGATGGTTCAAAACATAGACAGTAAGAAGAGTCAGTCTCCTTGTACTTAATTCTGCACTGTGCCTTTTGAATTTAATTCCGATGCAATTTCTGTGTTTCATCGTCAATAAGAAGGTCAGAGGGATACAGTAAACCTGAAGTGAAGCATCGGAATCCATAACTAGTGTCACAGGAATGGTTCAAAACATAGTCAGTAAAAAGAGTTAGTCTTCTTGTACTTAAGTCGGCGTTGTGCCTTTTGTATTTAATTCCGATGCAATTTCTGTGTTTCATCGTCAATACGAAGGTCCAAGGGATACAGTAAACCTGGAGTCAAGCATCGGAATCTGTAACTAGTGTCACAGGAATGGTTCAAATCATAGACAGTAAGAAGAGTCAGTCTTCGTCTACTTCAGTCGGCATTTTGCCTTTTGTGTTTAGTTCCGATGCAATTTTTGTGTTTCATCGTCAATGAGAATGTACAAGGCAATCAGTAAACCTGTAGTGAAGCATCGGTATCTATAACTAGTGTCACAGGAATCGTTCAAAACATAGTCAGTAAGAAGAGTCAGACTTCTTGTACTAATGTCGGCATTGTGCCTTTTCTATTTAATTCCGATGCAATTTCTGTGTTTCATCGTCAATAAGAAGGTCCAAGTGATACAGTAAACCTGGAGTGACGCATCGGAATCTATAACTAGTCTCAATGGTATGGTTCAAAAAATAGACAGTAAGAAGAGTCAGTCTTCTTGTCCTTAAGTCGGCATTGTGCCTTTTGTATTTAATTCCGATGCAGTTTCTGTGTTTCATCGTCAATAAGAAGGTCAGAGGGGTACAGTAAACCTGAAGTGAAGCATCGGAATCTATAGCTAGTGTCACAGGAATGGTTCAAAACATAGACAGTAAGAAGTGTCAGTCTTCTTGTCCTTAAGTCGGCATTGAGCCTTTTGTAATTAATTCCGAAGCAATTTCTGTGTTTCATCCTCAGTAAGAAGGTCCAAGGGATACAGTAAACCTGGAGTGAAGCATCGGAATCTATAACTAGTGTCACAGGAATGGTTCAAAACATAGACAGTAAGAAGAGTCAGTCTTCTTGTACTTAATTCTGCTTTGTGCCATTTGTATTTAATTCCGATGCAATTTCTGTGTTTCATCGTCAATAAGAAGGTCCAAGGTATACAGTAAACTTGAAGTGAAGCATCGGAATTTATAACTTGTGTCACAGGAATGGTTCAAATCATAGTCAGTAAGGAGAGTCAGTCTTCTTGTACTTAAGTCGGCATGGTGCCTTTTGTATTTAATTCCGATGCAATATCTTTGTTTCATCATCTATAAGAAGGTCAGAGGGGTACAGTAAACCTGAAACCTGAAGTGAAGCATCGTAATCTATAGCTAGTGTCACAGGAATGGTTCAGAACATAGACAGTAAGAAGAGTCAGTCTTCTTGTACTTAATTCTGCTTTCTGCCTATTGTATTTAATTCCGATGCATTTTCTGTGCTTCATCGTCAATAAGAAGGTCCAAGGGATACAGTAAACCTGAAGTGAAGCATCGGAATTTATAACTAGTGTCACAGGAATGGTTCAAAACATAGACAGTAAGAAGAGTCAGTCCTCTTGTACTTAAGTCAGCATTGTGCCTTTTGTATTTAACTCCGATGCAATTTCTGTGTTTCATCGTCAATAAGAAGGTCAGAGCGATACAGTAATCCTGAAGTGAAGCATCGGAATCTATAAATAGTGTCACAGGAATAGTTCAAAACATAGTCAGTAAGAATAGTCAGTCTTAGTGTACTTAAGTCATCATTGTGCATTTTCTATTTAATTGTCATGCAATTTCTGTGTTTCATCGTCAATATTGATGTCCAAGGGATACAGTAAACCAGGAGTTAAGCATCGGAATCTATAACTAGTGTCACAGGAATGGTTCAAATCATAGACAGTAAGAAGAGTCAGACTTCTATTACTTAAGTCGGCATTGTGCCTATTGTATTTAATTCCGGTGCAATTTCTGTGTTTCATCGTCAATAAGAAGGTCCAAGAGATACAGTAAACCTGGAGTGAAGCATCGAAATCTATAACTAGTGTCACAGGAGTCGTTCAGAAATAGACAGTAAGAAGAGTTAACCTTCTTGAACTTAATTCGGCATTGTGCCTTTTGAATTTAATTCCGATGCAATTTCTGTGTTTCATCGTCAATAAGAAGGTCAGAGGGATACAGTAAACATGAAGTGAAGCATCGGAATCCATAACTAGTGTCACAGGAATGGTTCAAAATATAGTCAGTAAGAAGAGTTAGTCTTCTTGTACTTAAGTCGGCGTTGTGCCTTTTGTATTTAATTCCGATGCAATTTCTGTGTTTCATCGTCAATAAGAAGGTCCAAGGGATACAGTAAACCTGGAGTCAAGCATCGGAATCTGTAACTAGTGTCACAGGAATGGTTCAAATCATAGACAGTAAGAAGAGTCAGTCTTCGTGTACTTCAGTCGGCATTTTGCCTTTAGTATTTAGTTCCGATGCAATTTTTGTGTTTCATCGTCAATGAGAATGTCCAAGGCAAACAGTAAACCTGTAGTGAACCATCGGGATCTATAACTAGTGTCACAGGAATCGTTCAAAACATAGTCAGTAAGAAGAGTCAGACTTCTTGTACCTAAGTCGGCATAGTGCCTTTTCTATTTAATTCCGATGCAATTTCTGAGTTTCATCGTCAATAAGAAGGTCCAAGTGATACAGTAAACCTGGAGTGAAGCATCGGAACTAGTCTCAATGGTATGGTTCAAAAAATAGACAGTAAGAAGAGTCAGTCTTCTTGTCCTTAAGTCGGCATTGTGCCTTTTGTATTTAATTCCGATGCAGTTTCTGTGTTTCATCGTCAATAAGAAGGTCAGAGGGGTACAGTAAACCTGAAGTGAAGCATCGGAATCTATAGCTAGTGTCACAGGAATGGTTCAAAACATAGTCAGTAAGAAGAGTCAGTCTTCTTGTCCTTAAGTCGTCATTGTGCCTTTTGTATTTAATTATGATGCAATTTCTGTGTTTCATCATCAATAAGAAGGTCCAAGGGATACAGTAAACTTGGAGTGAAGCATCGGAAACTATAACTAGTGTCACAGGAATGGTTCAAAACATAGACAGTATGAAGAGTCAGTCTCCTTGAACTTAATTCTGCACTGTGCCTTTTGTATTTAATTCCGATGCAATTTCTGTGTTTCATCGTCAATAAGAAGGACCAAGGGATACAGTAAACGTGGAGTGAAGCATCGGAGTCTATATCTAGTGTCAAAGGACTGGTTCAAAAATAGACAGTAACAAGAGTCAGTCTTCTTGAACTTAATTCGGCATTGTGCATTCTGTATTTAATTCCAATGCAATTTCTGTGTTTCATCGTCAATAAGAAGGTCAGAGGGATACAGTAAACCTGAAGTGAAGCATCGGAATCCATAACTAGTGTCACAGGAATGGTTCAAAACATAGTCAGTAAGAAGAGTTAGTCTTCTTGTACTTAAGTCGGCATTGTACATTTTGTATTTAATTCCGATGCAATTTCTGTGTTTCATCGTCAATAAGAAGGTCCAAGGGATACAGTAAACCTGGAGAGAAACATCGGAATCTGTAACTAGTGTCACAGGAATGGTTCAAATCATAGACAGTAAGAAGAGTCAGTCTTCGTGTACTTCAGTTGGCATTTTGCCTTTTGCATTTAATTCCGATGCAATTTCTGTGTTTCATCGTCAATAAGAAGGTCCAAGGGATACGGTAAACCTGAAGTGAAGCATCGGGATCTGTAACTAGTGTCACAGGAATCGTTCAAAACATAGTCAGTAAGAAGAGTCAGTCTTCTTGTACTTAAGTCGGCATAGTGCCTTATCTATTTTATTCCGATGCAATTTCTGTGTTTCATCGTCAATAACAAGTTCCAAGGGATACAGAAAAACCTGGAGTGAAGCATCGGAATCTATAACTAGTGTCAATGGAATGGTTCAAAACATAGACAGTAAGAAGAGTCAGTCTTCTTGTACTTAAGTCGGCATAGTGCCTTATGTATTTAATTCCGATGCAATTTCTGTGTTTCATCGTCAATAACAAGTTCCAAGGGATACAGTAAACCTCGAGTGAAGCATCGGAATCTATAACTAGTGTCAATGGAATGGTTCAAAACATAGACAGTAGGAAGAGTCAGTCTTCTTGTACTTAAGTCGGCATTGTGCCTTTTGTATTTAATTCCGATGCAGTTTCTGTGTTTCATCGTCAATAAGAAGGTCAGAGGGGTACAGTAAACCTGAAGTGAAGCATCGGAATCTATAGCTAGTGTCACAGGAATGGTTCAAAGCATAGTCAGTAAGAATAGACAGTCTTCTTGTCCTTAAGTCGTCATTGTGCCTATTGTATTTAATTCCGATGCAGTTTCTATGTTTCATCATCAATAAGAAGGTCCAAGGGATACAGTAAACTTGGAGTGAAGCATCGGAAACTATAACTAGTGTCACAGGATGGTTCAAATCATAGACAGTAAGAAGAGTCAGTCTCCTTGTACTTAATTCTGCACTGTGCCTTTTGAATTTAATTCCGATGCAATTTCTGTGTTTCATCGTCAATAAGACGGTCAGAGGGATACAGTAAACCTGAAGTGAAGCATCGGAATCCATAACTAGTGTCACAGGAATGGTTCGAAACATAGTCAGTAAGAAGAGTTAGTCTTCTTGTACTTAAGTCGGCGTTGTGCCTTTTGTATTTAATTCCGATGCAATTTCTGTGTTTCATCGTCAATAAGAAGGTCCAAGGGATACAGTAAACCTGGAGTCAAGCATCGGAATCTGTAACTAGTGTCACAGGAATGGTTCAAATCATAGACAGTAAGAAGAGTCAGTCTTCGTGTGCTTCAGGTGGCATTTTGCCTTTTGTATTTAGTTCCGATGCAATTTTTGTGTTTCATCGTCAATGAGAATGTCCAAGGCAATCAGTAAACCTGTAGTGAAGCATCGGGATCTATAACTAGTGTCACAGGAATCGTTCAAAACATAGTCAGTAAGAAGAGTCCGACTTCTTGTACTAACGTCGGCATAGTGCCTTTTCTATTTAATTCCGATGCAATTTCTGTGTTTCATCGTCAATTAGAAGGTCCAAGTGATACAGTAAACCTGGAGTGACGCATCGGAATCTATAACTAGTCTCAATGGTATGGTTCAAAAAATAGACAGTAAGAAGAGTCAGTCTTCTTGTCCTTAAGTCGGCATTGTGCCTTTTGTATTTAATTCCGATGCAGTTTCTGTGTTTCATCGTCAATAAGAAGGTCAGAGGGGTACAGTAAACCTGAACTGAAGCATCGGAATTTATAACTAGTGTCACAGGAATGGTTCAAAACATAGACAGTAAGAAGAGTCAGTCCTCTTGTACTTAAGTCAGCATTGTGCCTTTTGTATTTAACTCCGATGCAATTTCTGTGTTTCATCGTCACTAAGAAGGTCAGAGCGATACAGTAATACTGAAGTGAAGCATCGGAATCTATAAATAGTGTCACAGGAATGGTTCAAATCATAGACAGTAAGAAGAGTCAGACTTCTTTTACTTAAGACGGCATTGTGCCTATTGTATTTAATTCCGGTGCAATTTCTGTGTTTCATCGTCAATAAGAAGGTCCAAGAGATACAGTAAACCTGGAGTGAAGCATCGGAGTCTATAACTAGTGTCACAGGAGTCGTTCAGAAATAGACAGTAAGAAGAGTTAACCTTCTTGAACTTAATTCGGCATTGTGCCTTTTGAGTTTAATTCCGATGCATTTTCTGTGTTTCATCGTCAATAAGAAGGTCAGAGGGATACAGTATACCTGAAGTGAAGCATCGGAATCCATAACAAGTGTCACAGGAATGGTTCAAAATATAGTCAGTAAGAAGAGTTAGTCTTCTTGTACTTAAGTCGGCGTTGTGCCTTTTGTATTTAATTCCGATGCAATTTCTGTGTTTCATCGTCAATAAGAAGGTCCAAGGGATACAGTAAACCTGGAGTCAAGCATCGGAATCTGTAACTAGTGTCACAGGAATGGTTCAAATCATAGACAGTAAGAAGAGTCAGTCTTCGTGTACTTCAGTCGGAAATTTGCCTTTTGTATTTAGTTCCGATGCTATTTTTGTGTTTCATCGTCAATTAGAATGTCCAAGGCAAACAGTAAACCTGTAGTGAAGCATCGGGATCTATAACTAGTGTCACAGGAATCGTTCAAAACATAGTCAGTAAGAAGAGTCAGACTTCTTGAACTAAAGTCGGCATAGTGCCTTTTCTATTTAATTCCGATGCAATTTCTGTGTTTCATCGTCAATAAGAAGGTCCAAGTGATACAGTAAACCTGGGGTGAAGCATCGGAATCTATAACTAGTCTCAATGGTATGGTTCAAAAAATAGACAGTAAGAAGAGTCAGTCTTCTTGTCCTTAAGTCGGCATTGTGCCTTTTGTATTTAATTCCGATGCAGTTTCTGTGTTTCATCGTCAATAAGAAGGTCAGAGGGGTACAGTAAACCTGAAGTGAAGCATCGGAATCTATAGCTAGTGTCACAGGAATGGTTCAAAACATAGTCAGTAAGAAGAGTCAGTCTTCTTGTCCTTAAGTCGTCATTGTGCCTTTTGTATTTAATTATGAAGCAATTTCTGTGTTTCATCATCAATAAGAAGGTCCAAGGGATACAGTAAACTTGGAGTGAAGCATCGGAAACTATAACCAATGTCACAGGAATGGTTCAAAACATAGACAGTAAGAAGAGTCAGTCTCCTTGTACTTAATTCTGCACTGTGCCTTTTGCATTTAATTCCGATGCAATTTCTGTGTTTCATCGTCAATAAGAAGGACCAAGGGATACAGTAAACGTGGAGTGAAGCATCGGAGTCTATAACTAGTGTCAAAGGACTGGTTCAAAAATAGACAGTAAGAAGAGTCAGTCTTCTTGAACTTAATTCGGCATTGTGCATTCTGTAATTAATTCCAATGCAATTTCTGTGTTTCATCGTCAATAAGAAGGTCAGAGGGATACAGAAAACCTGAAGTGAAGCATCGGAATCCATAACTAGTGTCACAGGAATGGTTCGAAACATAGTCAGTAAGAAGAGTTAGTCTTCTTTTACTTAAGTCGGCATTGTACCTTTTGTATTTAATTCCGATGCAATTTCTGTGTTTCATCGTCAATAAGAAGGTCCAAGGGATACAGGAAACCTGGAGGGAAACATCGGAATCTGTAACTAGTGTCACAGGAATGGTTCAAATCATAGACAGTAAGAAGAGTCAGTCTTCGTGTACTTCAGTTGGCATTTTGCCTTTTGTATTTAATTCCGATGCAATTTCTGTGTTTCATCGTCAATAAGAAGGTCCAAAGGATACAGTAAACCTGCAGTGAAGCATCGGGATCTGTAACTAGTGTCACAGGAATCGTTCAAAACATAGTCAGTAAGAAGAGTCAGTCTTCTTGTACTTAAGTCGGGATAGTGCCTTATCTATTTAATTCCGATGCAATTTCTGTGTTTCATCGTCAATAACAAGTTCCAAGGGATACAGTAAACCTGGAGTGAAGCATCGGAATCTATAACTAGTGTCAATGGAATGGTTCAAAACATAGACAGTAAGAAGAGTCAGTCTTCTTGTACTTAAGTCGGCATTGTGCCTTTTGTATTTAATTCCGAAGCAGTTTCTGTTTTTCATCGTCAATAAGAAGGTCAGAGGGGTACAGTAAACCTGAAGTGAAGCATCGGAATCTATAGCTAGTGTCACAGGAATGGTTCAAAACATAGTCAGTAAGAAGAGTCAGTCTTCTTGTCCTTAAGTCGTCATTGTGCTTTTTGTATTTAATTATGATGCAATTTCTGTGTTTCATCATCAATAAGAAGGTCCAAGGGGTACAGTAAACTTGGAGTGAAGCATCGGAATCTATAACTAGTGTCAATGGAATGGTTCAAAGCATAGTCAGTAAGAAGAGTCAGTCTTCTTGTCCTTAAGCCGTCATTGTGCCTATTGTATTTAATTCCGATGCAGTTTCTGTGTTTCATCATCAATAAGAAGGTCCAAGGGATACAGTAAACTTGGAGTGAAGCATCGGAAACTATAACTAGTGTCACAGGATGGTTCAAAACATAGACAGTAAGAAGAGTCAGTCTCCTTGTACATAATTCTGCACTGTGCCTTTTGTATTTAATTCCGATGCAATTTCTGTGTTTCATCGTCAATAAGAAGGACCAAGGGATACAGTAAACGTGGAGTGAAGCATCGGAGTCTATAACTAGTGTCAAAGGACTGGATCAAAAATAGACAGTAAGAAGAGTCAGTCTCCTTGAACTTAATTCGGCATTGTGCCTTCTGTATTTAATTCCGATGCAATTTCTGTGTTTCATCGTCAATAAGAAGGTCAGAGGGATACAGTAAACCTGTAGTGAAGCATCGGAATCCATAACTAGTGTCACAGGAATGGTTCAAAGCATAGTCAGTTAGAAGAGTTAGTCTTCTTGTACTTAAGGCGGCATTGTGCCTTTTGTATTTAATTCCGATGCAATTTCTGTGTTTTATCGTCAATAAGAAGGTCCAAGGGATACAGTAAACCTGGAGGGAAACATCGGAATCCGTAACTAGTGTCACAGGAATGGTTCAAATCATAGACAGTAAGAAGAGTCAGTCTTCGTGTACTTCAGTCGGCATTTTGCCTTTTGTATTTAATTCCGATGCAATTTCTGTGTTTCATCGTCAATAAGAATTTCCAAGGGATACAGTAAACCTGAAGTGAAGCATCGGGATCCGTAACTAGTGTCACAGGAATCGTTCAAAACTTAGTCAGTAAGAAGAGTCAGTCTTCTTGTACTTAAGTCGGCATAGTGCCTTATCTATTTAATTCCGATGCAATTTCTGTGTTTCATCGTAAATAGGAACGTCCAAGGGATACAGTAAACCTGAGGTGAAGCATCGGAATCTATAACTAGTTTCACAGGAATGGTTCAAATCATAGTCAGTAAGAAGAGTCAGTCTTCATGTACTTAAGTTGGCATTGTGCCTTTTCTATTTAATTCCGATGCAATTTCTGTGTTTCATCGTCAATAAGAAGGTCAGAGGGATACAATTATCCTGAAGGGAAGCATCGGAATCTATAATTAGTGTCACAGGAATGGTTCAAAACATAGTCAGTAAGAAGAGTCAGTCTTCTTGTAGTTAAGACGGCATTGTGCCTTTTCTATTTAATTCCGATGCAATTTCTGTGTTTCATCGTCAATAAGAAGGTCCAAGGGATACAGTAAACCTGGAGTGAAGCATCGGAAACAATGACTAGTGTCACAGGAATGGTTCAAAACATAGACAGTAAGAAGAGTCAGTTTTCTTGTACTTACGTCGGCATAGTGCCTTTTCTATTTAATTCGGATGCAATTTGTGTGTTTCAACTTCAATAAGAAGGTCCAAGGGATACAGTAAACCTGGAGTGTAGCATCGGAATCTATAACTAGTGTCAGAGGGATGGTTCAAAACATAGACAGTAAGAAGAGTCAGTCTTCGTGTACTTAAGTCGGCATTTTGCCTTTTGTATTTAATTCCGATGCATTTTCTGTGTTTTATCGTCAATAAGAAGGTCCAAGGCATACAGTAAACCTGAGGTGAAGCATCGGAATCTATAAGTAGTGTCACAGGAATGGTTCAAAACATAGTCAGTAAGAAGAGTCAGTCTTCTTGTACTTAAGTCGGCATTGTACGTTCCTATTTAATTCCGATGCAATTTCTGTGTTTCATCGTCAATAACAAGGTCCAAGGGATACAGTAAACCTGGAGTGAAGCATCGAAATCTATAACTAGTGTCAATGGAATATTTCAAAGCATAGACAGTAAGAAGAGTCAGTCTCCTTGAACTTAATTCTGCACTGTGCCTTTTGTATTAAATTCCGAAGCAATTTCTGTGTTTCATCGTCAATAAGAATGTCCACGGGATACAGTAAACCTGGAGTGAAGCATCGGAAACAATGACTAGTGTCACAGGAATGGTTCAAAACATAGTCAGTAAGGAGAGTCAGTCTTCTTGTACTTAAGTCGGCATGGTGCCTTTTGTATTTAATTCCGATGCAATTTCTGTGTTTCATCGTCAATAAGAAGGTCAGAGGGGTACAGTCAACCTGAAACCTGAAGTGAAGCATCGTAATCTATAGCTAGTGTCACAGGAATGGTTCAAAACATAGACAGTAAGAAGAGTCAGTCTTCTTGTACTTAATTCTGCTTTTCGCCTATTGTATTTAATTCCGATGCATTTTCTGTGTTTCATCGTCAATAAGAAGGTCAGAGCGATACAGTAATTCTGAAGTGAAGCATCGGAATCTATAACTAGTGTCACAGGAATAGATCAAAACATAGACAGTAAGAAGAGTCAGTCTCCTTGTACTTAATTCTGCACTGTGCCTTTTGTATTTAATTCCGATGCAATATCTGTGTTTCATCGTCAATAAGAAGGACCAAGGGATACAGTAAACGTGGAGTGAAGCATCGGAGTGTATAACTAGTGTCAAAGGACTGGTTCAAAAAGAGACAATAAGAAGAGTCAGTCTTCTTGAACTTAATTCGGCATTGTGCATTCTGTATTTAATTCCAATGCAATTTCTGTGTTTCATCGTCAATAAGAAGGTCAGAGGGATACAGTAAACCTGAAGTGAAGCATCGGAATCCATAACTAGTGTCACAGGAATGGTTCGAAACATAGTCAGTAAGAAGAGTTAGTCTTCTTGTACTTAAGTCGGCATTGTACCTTTTGTATTTAATTCCGATGCAATTTCTGTGTTTCATCGTCAATAAGAAGGTCCAAGGGATACAGTAAACCTGGAGGGATACATCGGAATCTGTAACTAGTGTCACAGGAATGGTTCAAATCATAGACAGTAAGAAGAGTCAGTCTTCGTGTACTTCAGTTGGCATTTTGCCTTTTGTATTTAATTCCGATGCAATTTCTGTGTTTCATCGTCAATAAGAAGGTCCAAGGGATACAGTAAACCTGAAGTGAAGCATCGGGATCTGTAACTAGTGTCACAGGAATCGTTCAAAACATAGTCAGTAAGAAGAGTCAGTCTTCTTGTACTTAAGTCGGGATAGTGCCTTATCTATTTAATTCCGATGCAATTTCTGTGTTTCATCGTCAATAACAAGTTCCAAGGGATACAGTAAACCTGGAATGAAGCATCGGAATCTAGAACTAGTGTCAATGGAATGGTTCAAAACATAGACAGTAAGAAGAGTCAGTCTTCTTGTACTTAAGTAAGCATTGTGCCTTTTGTATTTAATTCCGAAGCAGTTTCTGTGTTTCATCGTCAATAAGAAGGTCAGAGGGGTACAGTAAACCTGTAGTGAAGCATCGGAATCTATAGCTAGTGTCACAGGAATGGTTCAAAACATAGTCAGTAAGAAGAGTCAGTCTTCTTGTCCTTAAGTCGTCATTGTGCCTTTTGTATTTAATTATGATGCAATTTCTGTGTTTGATCATCAATAAGAAGGTCCAAGGGATACAGTAAACTTCGAGTGAAGCATCGGAATCTATAACTAGTGTCACAGGAATGGTTCAAAACATAGACAGTAAGAAGAGTCATTCTCCTTGTACTTAATTCTGCACTGTGCCTTTTGTATTTAATTCCGATGCAATTTCTGAGTTTCATCGTCAATAAGAAGGACCAAGGGATACAGTAAACGAGGAGTGAAGCATCGGAGTCTATTACTAGTGTCAAAGGACTGGTTCAAAAATAGACAGTAAGAAGAGTCAGTCTTCTTGAACTTAATTCGGCATTGTGCATTCTGTATTTAATTCCAATGCAATTTCTGTGTTTCATCGTCAATAAGAAGGTCAGAGGGATACAGTACACCTGAAGTGAAGCATCGGAATCCATAACTAGTGTCACAGGAATGGTTCAAAACATAGTCAGTAAGAAGAGTTAGTCTTCTTGTACTTAAGTCGGCATTGTACCTTTTGTATTTAATTCCGATGCAATTTCTGTGTTTCATCGTCAATAAGAAGGTCCAAGGGATACAGTAAACCTGGAGGGAAACATCGGAATCTGTAACTAGTGTCACAGGAATGGTTCAAATCATAGACAGTAAGAAGAGTCAGTCTTCGTGTACTTCAGTTGGCATTTTGCCTTTTGTATTTAATTCCGATGCAATTTCTGTGTTTCATCGTCAATAAGAAGGTCCAAGGGATACAGTAAACCTGACGTGAAGCATCGGGATCTGTAACTAGTGTCACAGGAATCGTTCAAAACATAGTCAGGAAGAAGAGTCAGTCTTCTTGTACTTAAGTCGGCATAGTGCCCTATGTATTTAATTCCGATGCAATTTCTGTATTTCATCGCCAATAACAAGTTCCAAGGGATACAGTAAACCTGGAGTGAGGCATCGGAATCTATAACTAGTGTCAATGGAATGGTTCAAAACATAGACAGTAAGAAGAGTCAGACTTCTTGTACTTAAGTCGGCATTGTGGCTTTTGTATTTAATTCCGATGCAGTTTCTGTGTTTCATCGTCAATAAGAAGGTCAGAGGGGTACAGTAAACCTGAAGTGAAGCATCGGAATCTATAGCTAGTGTCACAGGAATGGTTCAAAGCATAGCCAGTAAGAAGAGTCAGTCTTCTTGTCCTTAAGCCGTCATTGTGCCTATTGTATTTAATTCCGATGCAGTTTCTGTGTTTCATCATCAATACGAGGGTCCAAGGGATACAGTAAACTTGGAGTGAAGCATCGGAAACTATAACTAGTGTCACAGGATGGTTCAAAACATAGACAGTAAGAAGAGTCAGTCTCCTTGTACTTAATTCTGCACTGTGCCTTTTGTATTTAATTCCGATGCAATTTCTGTGTTTCATCGTCAATAAGAAGGACCAAGGGATACAGTAAACGTGGAGTGAAGCATCGGAGTCTATAACTAGTGTCAAAGGACTGGATCAAAAATAGACAGTAAGAAGAGTCAGTCTTCTTGATCTTAATTCGGCATTGTGCCTGCTGTATGTAATTCCGATGCAATTTCTATGTTTCATCGTCAATAAGAAGGTCAGAGGGATACAGTAAACCTGAAGTGAAGCATCGGAATCCATAACTAGTGTCACAGGAATGGTTCAAAGCATAGTCAGTAAGAAGAGTTAGTCTTCTTGTACTTAAGGCGGCATTGTGCCTTTTGTATTTAATTCCGATGCAATTTCTGTGTTTTATCGTCAATAAGAAGGTCCAAGGGATACAGTAAACCTGGAGGGAAACATCGGAATCCGTAACTAGTGTCACAGGAATGGTTCAAATCATAGACAGTAAGAAGAGTCAGTCTTCGTGTACTTCAGTCGGCATTTTGCCTTTTGTATTTAATTCCGATGCAATTTCTGTGTTTCATCGTCAATAAGAAGGTCCAAGGGATACAGTAAACCTGAAGTGAAGCATCGGGATCTGTAACTAGTGTCATAGGAATCGTTCAAAACTTAGTCAGTAAGAAGAGTCAGTCTTCTTGTACTTAAGTCGGCATAGTGCCTTATCTATTTAATTCCGATGCAATTTCTGTGTTTCATCGTAAATAGGAACGTCCAAGGGATACAGTAAACCTGAGGTGAAGCATCGGAATCTATAACTAGTTTCACAGGAATGGTTCAAATCATAGTCAGTAAGAAGAGTCAGTCTTCTTGTACTTAAGTTGGCATTGTGCCTTTTCTATTTAATTCCGATGCAATTTCTGTGTTTCATCGTCAATAAGAAGGTCAGAGGGATACAATTATCCTGAAGGGAAGCATCGGAATCTATAATTAGTGTCACAGGAATGGTTCAAAACATAGTCAGTAAGTAGAGCCAGTCTTCTTGTAGTTAAGACGGCATTGTGCCTTTTCTATTTAATTCAGATGCAATTTCTGTGTATCATCGTCAATAAGAAGGTCCAAGGGATACAGTAAACCTGGAGTGAAGCATCGGAAACAATAACTAGTGTCACAGGAATGGTTCAAAACATAGACAGTAAGAAGAGTCAGTCTTCTTGTACTTACGTCGGCATAGTGCCTTTTCTATTTAATTCGGACGCAATTTGTGTGTTTCAACGTCAATCAGAAGGTCCAAGGGATACAGTAAACCTGGAGTGTAGCATCGGAATCTATAACTAGTGTCAGAGGGAAGGTTCAAAACATAGACAGTAAAATGAGTCAGTCTTCCTGTACTTAAGTCGGCATTTTGCCTTTTGTATTTAATTCCGATGCAATTTCTGTGTTTTATCGTCAATAAGAAGGTCCAAGGCATACAGTAAACCTGAGGTGAAGCATCGGAATCTATAAGTGGTGTCACAGGAATGGTTCAAAACATAGTCAGTAAGAAGAGTCAGTCTTCTTGTACTTAAGTCGGCATTGTACGTTCCTATTTAATTCCGATGCAATTTCTGTGTTTCATCGTCAATAACAAGGTCCAAGGGATACAGTAAACCTGGAGTGAAGCATCGAAATCTATAACTAGTGTCAATGGAATATTTCAAAGCATAGACAGTAAGAAGAGTCAGTCTCCTTGAACTTAATTCTGCACTGTGCCTTTTGTATTTAATTCCGAAGCAATTTCTGTGTTTCATCGTCAATAAGAATGTCCACGGGATACAGTAAACCTGAAGTGTAGCATCGGAATTTATAACTAGTGTCACAGGAATGGTTCAAAACATAGTCAGTAAGAAGAGTCAGTCTTCTTGTACTTAAGTCGGCATTGTGCCTTTTCTATTTAATTCCGATGCAAATTCTGTGTTTCATCGTCAATAAGAAACTCCAAGGGATACAGTAAACCTGAAGTGAAGCTTCGGAATCTATAGCTAGTGTCACAGGAATGGTTCAAAACATAGACAGAAAGAAGTGTCAGTCTTCTTGTCCTTAAGTCGGCATTGTGCCTTTTGTAATTAATTCCGAAGCAATATCTGTGTTTCATCGTCAATAAGAAGGTCCAAGGTATACAGTAAACCTGAAGTGAAGCATCGGAATTTATAACTAGTGTCACAGGAATGGTTCAAAACATAGTCAGTAACGAGAGTCAGTCTTCTTGTACTTCAGTCGGCATGGTGCCTTTTGTATTTAATTCCGATGCAATTTCTGTGTTTCATCGTCAATGAGAAGGTCAGAGGGGTACAGTCAACCTGAAACCTGAAGTGAAGCATCGTAATCTATAGCAAGTGTCACAGGAATGGTTCAAACATAGACAGTAAGAAGAGTCAGTCTTATTGTACTTAAGTTGGCATTGTGCGGTTTGTATTTAATTCCGATGCAATTTCTGTGTTTCATCGTCAACAAGAAGGTCCAAGGTATACAGTAAATCTGTAGTGATGCATCGGATCTATGACTAGTGTCACAGGAATGGTTCAAAACATAGTCAGTAAGAAGAGTCAGTCTTCTTGTACTTAAGTCGGCATTGTGCCTTTTCTATTAAATTCCGATGCAATTTCTGTTTGTCAATAAGAAAGTGTTCCGCCAAGGGATACAGTAAACATGAAGTGAAGCATCGGAATTTATAACTAGGTGTCAATGTAATGGTTCAAAACATTGTCAGTAAGAAGAGTCAGTCTTCTTGTACTTAAGTCGGTATTGTGCCTTTTCTATTTATTTCCGATGCAATTTCTGTGTTTCATCGTCAATAAGAAGGTCCATGGGATATAGTAAACCTGGAGTGAAGCATCGGAAGCTATTACTAGTGTCACAGGAATGGTTCAAAACATAGACAGTAAGAAGAGTCAGTCTTCTTGTACTTACGTCGACATTGTGCACTTTCTATTTAAATCCGATGCAATTTCTGTGTATCATCGTCAATATGAAGGTCCGAGGGATACAGTAAACCTGAAGTGAAGCTTCGGAATCTATAGCTAGTGTCACAGGAATGGTTCAAATCATAGACAGTAAGAAGTGTCCGTCTTCTTGTCCTTAAGTCGGCATTGTGCCTTTTGTAATTAATTCCGAAGCAATATCTGTGTTTCATCCTCAATAAGAAGGTCCAAGGGATACAGTAAACCTGGAGTGAAGCATCGGAATCTATAACTAGTGTCACAGGAATGGTTCAAAACATAGACAGTAAGAAGAGTCAGTCTCCTTGTACTTAATTCTGCTTTGTGCCTTTTGTATTTAATTCCGATGCAATTTCTGTGTTTCATAGTCAATAAGAAGGTCCAAGGTATACAGTAAACCTGAAGTGAAGCATCGGAATTTATAACTAGTGTCACAGGAATGGTTCAAAACATAGTCAGTAACGAGAGTCAGTCTTCTTGTACTTAAGTCGGCATGGTGCCTTTTGTATTTAATTCCGATGCAATTTCTGTGTTTCATCGTCAATAAGAAGGTCAGAGGGGTACAGTAAACCTGAAACCTGAAGTGAAGCATCGTGATCTATAGCTAGTGTCACAGGAATGGTTCAAAACATAGACAGTAAGAAGAGTCAGTCTTCTTGCACTTAATTCTGCTTTGTGCCTATTGTATTTAATTCCGATGCATTTTCTGAGTTTCATCGTCAATAAGAAGGTCAGAGCGATACAGTAATTCTGAAGTGAAGCATCGGATCCTATAACTAGTGTCACAGGAATAGTTCAAAACATAGTCACTAAGAATAGTCAGTCTTATTGTACTTAGGTCATCATTGTGCATTTTCTATTTAATTGTGATGCAATTTCTGTGTTTCATCGTCAATATGAATGTCCAAGGGATACAGTAAACCAGGAGTTAAGCATCGGAATCTATAACTAGTGTCACAGGAATGGTTCAAATCATAGACAGTAAGAAGAGACAGACTTCTTTTACTTAAGTCGGCATTGTGCCTTTTGTATTTAATTCCGGTGCAATTTCTGTGTTTCATCGTCAATAAGAAGGTCCAAGAGATACAGTAAACCTGGAGTGAAGCATCGGAGTCTATAACTAGTGTCACAGGAGTGGTTCAGAAATAGACAGTAAGAAGAGCCAACCTTCTTGAACTTAATTCGGCATTGTGCCTTTTGAATTTAATTCCGATGCAATTTCTGTGTTTCATCGTCAATAAGAACGTCAGAGTGATACAGTAAACCTGAAGTGAAGCATCGTAATCCATAACTAGTGTCACAGGAATGGTTCAAAACATAGTCAATAAGAAGAGTTAGTCCTCTTGTACTTAAGTCGGCGTTGTGCCTTTTGTATTTAATTCTGATGCAATTTCTGTGTTTCATCGTCAATAAGAAGGTCCAAGGGATACAGTAAACCTGGAGTGAAGCATCGGAATCTGTAAATAGTGTCACAGGAATTGTTCAAATCATAGACACTAAGAAGAGTCAGTCTTCGTGTACTTCAGTCGGCATTTTGCCTTTTGTATTTAGTTCCGATGCAATTTTTGTGTTTCATCGTCAATGAGAATGTCCAAGGCATACAGTAAACCTGTAGTGAAGCATCGGGATCTATAACTAGTGTCACAGGAATCGTTCAAAACATAGTCAGTAAGAAGAGTCAGTCTTCTTGTACTGAAGAAAGCATAGTGCCTTTTCTATTTAATTCCGATGCAATTTCTGTGTTTCATCGTCAATAAGAAGGTCCAAGCGATACAGTAAACCTGGAGTGAAGCATCGGAATCTATAACTAGTCTCTATGCTATGGTTCAAAATATAGACAGTAAGAAGAATCAGTCTTCTTGTCCTTAAGTCGGCATTGTGCCTTTGGTATTTAATTCGGATGCAATTTCTGTGTTTCATCGTCAATAAGAACGTCCAAGGGATACAGTAAACCAGGAGTGAAGCATCGGAATCTATAACTAGTGTCACAGGAATGGTTCAAAACATAGTCAGTAAGAAGAGTCAGTCTTCTTGTAGTTAAGACGGCATTGTGCCTTTCCTATTTAATTCCGATGCAATTTCTGTGTTTCATCGTCAATAAGCAGGTCCAAGGGATACAGTAAACCTGGAGTGAAACATCGGAAACTATAACTAGTGTCACAGGAATGGTTCAAAACATAGACAGTAAGAAGAGTCAGTCTTCTTGTACTTACGTCGGCATAGTGCCTTTTCTATTTAATTCCGATGCAATTTGTGTGTTTCAACGTCAATAAGAAGGTCCAAGGGATACAGTAAACCTGGAGTGTAGCATCGGAATCTATAACTAGTGTCACAGGAATGGTTCAAAACATAGACAGTAAGAAGAGTCAGTCTTCGTGTACTTAAGTCGGCATTTTGCCTTTTGTATTTAATTCCGATGCAATTTCTGTTTTTTATCGTCAATAAGAAGGTCCAAGGCATACAGTAAACCTGAGGTGAAGCATCGGAATCTATAAGTAGTGACACAGGAATGGTTCAAAACATAGTCAGTAAGAAGAGTCAGTCTTCTTGTACTTAAGTCGGCATTGTACGTTTCTATTTAATTCCGATGCAATTTCCGTGTTTCATCGACAATAACAAGGTCCAAGGGCTACAGTAAACCTGGAGTGAAGCATCGAAATCTATAACTAGTGTCAATGGAATATTTCAAAACATAGACAGTAAAAAGAGTCAGTCTTCTTGTATTTAAGTCGGCATTGTGCCTTTTGGAATTAATTACGATGCAATGTCTGTGTTTCATTGTCATTAAGAAGGTCAGAGGGACACAGTAAACCTGAAGTAAAGCATCGGAATCTATAGCTAGTGTCACAGGAATGGTTCAAAACATAGTCAGTAAGAAGAGTCAATCTTGTTGTCCTTAAGTCGGCATTGTGCCTGTTGTATTTAATTCCGATGCAATCTCTGTGTTTCATCGTCAATAAGAAGGTCCAAGGGATGCAGTAAAAATGGAGTGAAGCGTCGGAATCTATAACTAGTGTCACAGAAATGGTTCAAAACATAGACAGTAAGAAGAGTCAGTCTTCTTGTACTTAATTCGGCATTGTGCCTTTTGTATTTAATTCCGATGCAATTTCTGTGTTTCATCGTCAATAACAAGGTCCAAGGGATACAGTAAACCTCAAGTGAAGCATCGGAATTTATAACGGGTGTCACAGGAATGGTTCAAACATAGTCAGTAGGAAGAGTCGGTCTTCATGTACTTAAGTCGGCATTGTGCCTTTTGTATTTAATTCCGATGCAATTTCTGTGTTTCATCGTCAACAAGAAGGTCCAAGGTATACAGTAAATCTGTAGTGATGCATCGGATCTATGACTAGTGTCACAGGAATGGTTCAAAACATAGTCAGTAAGAAGAGTCAGTCTTCTTGTACTTAAGTCGGCATTGTGCCTTTTCTATTTAATTCCGATGCAATTTCTGTGTTTCATCGTCAATAAGAAAGTCCAAGGGATACAGTAAACATGAAGTGAAGCATCGGAATTTATAACTAGTATCAATGTAATGGTTCAAAACATTGTCAGTAAGAAGAGTCAGTCTTCTTGTACTTACGTCGACATTGTGCACTTTCTATTTAAATCCGATGCAATTTCTGTGTATCATCGTCAATATGAAGGTCCGAGGGATACAGTAAACCTGAAGTGAAGCTTCGGAATCTATAGCTAGTGTCACAGGAATGGTTCAAAACATAGACAGTAAGAAGTGTCCGTCTTCTTGTCCTTAAGTCGGCATTGTGCCTTTTGTAATTAATTCCGAAGCAATATCTGTGTTTCATCCTCAATAAGAAGGTCCAAGGGATACAGTAAACCTGGAGTGAAGCATCGGAATCTATAACTAGTGTCACAGGAATGGTTCAAAACATAGACAGTAAGAAGAGTCAGTCTTCTTGTACTTAATTCTGCTTTGTGCCTTTTGTATTTAATTCCGATGCAATTTCTGTGTTTCATAGTCAATAAGAAGGTCCAAGGTATACAGTAAACCTGAAGTGAAGCATCGGAATTTATAACTAGTGTCACAGGAATGGTTCAAAACATAGTCAGTAAGGAGAGTCAGTCTTCTTGTACTTAAGTCGGCATGGTGCCTTTTGTGTTTAATTCCGATGCAATTTCTGTGTTTCATCGTCAATAAGAAGGTCAGAGGGGTACAGTAAACCTGAAACCTGAAATGAAGCATGGTAATCTATAGCTAGTGTCACAGGAATGGTTCAAAACATAGACAGTAAGAAGAGTCAGTCTTCTTGCACTTAATTCTGCTTTGTGCCTATTGTATTTAATTCCGATGCATTTTCTGTGTTTCATCGTCAATAAGAAGGTCAGAGCGATACAGTAATTCTGAAGTGAAGCATCGGAGCCTATAACTAGTGTCACAGGAATAGTTCAAAACATAGTCACTAAGAATAGTCAGTCTTATTGTACTTAGGTCATCATTGTGCATTTTCTATTTAATTGTGATGCAATTTCTGTGTTTCATCGTCAATATGAATGTCCAAGGGATACAGTAAACCAGGAGTTAAGCATCGGAATCTATAACTAGTGTCACAGGAATGGTTCAAATCATAGACAATAAGAAGAGTCAGACTTCTTTTACTTAAGTCGGCATTGTGGCTTTTGTATTTACTTCCGGTGCAATTTCTGTGTTTCATCGTCAATAAGAAGGTCCAAGAGATACAGTAAACCTGGAGTGAAGCATCGGAGTCTATAACTAGTGTCACAGGAGTGGTTCAGAAATAGACGGTAAGAAGAGTCAACCTTCTTGAACTTAATTCGGCATTGTGCCTTTTCAATTTAATTCCGATGCAATTTCTGTGTTTCATCGTCAATAAGAAGGTCAGAGGGATACAGAAAACCTGAAGTGAAGCATCGGAATCCATAACTAGTGTCACAGGAATGGTTCAAAACGTAGTCAGTAAGAAGAGTTAGTCTTCTTGTACTTAAGTCGGCGTTGTGCCTTTTGTATTTAATTCCGATGCAATTTCTGTGTTTCATCGTCAATAAGAAGGTCCAAGGGATACAGTAAACCTGGAGTGAAGCATCGGAATCTGTAAATAGTGTCACAGGAATGGTTCAAATCATAGACAGTAAGAAGAGTCAGTCTTCGTGTACTTCAGTCGGCATTTTGCCTTTTGTATTTAGTTCCGATGCAATTTTTGTGTTTCATCGTCAATGAGAATGTCCAAGGCATACAGTAAACCTGTAGTGAAGCATCGGGATCTATAACTAGTGTCACAGGAATCGTTCAAAACATAGTCAGTAAGAAGTGTCAGTCTTCTTGTACTAAAGAAGGCATAGTGCCTTTTCTATTTAATTCCGATGCAATTTCTGTGTTTCATCGTCAATAAGAAGGTCCAAGTGATACAGTAAACCTGGAGTGAAGCATCGGAATCTATAACTAGTCTCAATGGTATGGTTCAAAAAATAGACAGTAAGAAGAGTCAGTCTTCTTGTCCTTAAGTCGGCATTGTGCCTTTTGTATTTAATTCGGATGCAATTTCTGTGTTTCATCGTCAATAAGAACGTCCAAGGGATACAGTAAACCAGGAGTGAAGCATCGGTATCTATAACTAGTATCACAGGAATGGTTCAAAACATAGTCAGCAAGAAGAGTCAGTCGTCTTGTAGTTAAGACGGCATTGTGCCTTTTCTATTTAATTCCGATGCAATTTCTGTGTTTCATCGTCAATAAGAAGGTCCAAGGGATAGAGTAAACCTGGAGTGAAGCATCGGAAACTATAACTAGTGTCACAGGAATGGTTCAAAACATAGACAGTAAGAAGAGTCAGTCTTCTTGTACTTACGTCGGCATAGTGCCTTTTCTATTTAATTCCCATGCAATTTGTGTGATTCAACGTCAATAAGAAGGTCCAAGGGATACAGTAAACCTGGAGTGTAGCATCGGAATCTATAACTAGTGTCACAGGAATGGTTCAAAACATAGACAGTAAGAAGAGTCAGTCTTCGTGTACTTAAGTCGGCATTTTGCCTTTTGTATTTAATTCCGATGCAATTTCTGTGTTTTATCGTCAATAAGAAGGTCCAAGGCATACAGTAAACCTGAGGTGAAGCATCGGAATCTATAAGTAGTGTCACAGGAATGGTTCAAAACATAGTCAGTAAGAAGAGTCAGTCTTCTTGTACTTAAGTCGGCATTGTACGTTTCTATTTAATTACGATGCAATTTCTGTGTTTCATCGTCAATAACAAGGTCCAAGGGATACAGTAAACCTGGAGTGAAGCATCGAAATCTATAACTAGTGTCAATGGAATATTTCAAAACATAGACAGTAAGAAGAGTCAGTCTCCTTGTACTTAATTCTGCACTGTGCCTTTTGTATTTAATTCCGATGCAATTTCTGTGTTTCATCGTCAATAAGAATGTCCACGGGATACAGTAAAAATGAAGTGTAGCATCGGAATTTATAACTTGTGTCACAGGAATGGTTCAAAACATAGTCAGTAAGAAGAGTCAGTCTTCTTGTACTTAAGTCGGCATTGTGCCATTTCTATTTAATTCCGATGCAATTTCTGTGTTTAATCGTCAATAAGAAGGACCAAGGGATACAGTAAACCTGGAGTGAAGCATCGGAGTCTGTAACTAGTGTCACAGGAATGGTTCAAGTCATAGACTGTAAGAAGAGTCAGTCATCGTGCACTTCAGTCGGCATTTTGCCTTTTGAATTTAATTCCGATGCAATTTTTGTGTTTCATAGTCAATAAGAAGCTCCAAGGGATACAGTAAACCTGAAGTGAAGCATCGGGATCTATAACTAGTGTCACAGGAATCGTTCAAAGCATAGTCAGTAAGAAGAGTCAGTCTTCTTGTACTTAAGATGGCATAGTGCCTTTTCTATTTAATTCCGATGCAATTTGTGTGTTTCATCGTCAATAAGAAGTTCCAATGGATACAGTAAACCTGGAGTGAAGCATCGGAATCTATAACTAGTGTCAATGGTATGGTTCAAAACATGGACGGTAAGAAGAGTCAGTCTTCTTGTACTTAAGTCGGCATTGTGCCTTTTGGAATTAATTACGATGCAATGTCTGTTTTTCATTGTCATTAAGAAGGTCAGAGGGATACAGTTAACCTGAAGTGAAGCATCGGAATCTATAGCTAGTGTCACAGGAATGGTTCAAAACATAGTCAGTAAGAAGAGTCAATCTTGTTGTCCTAAAGTCGGCATTGTGCCTTTTGTATTTAATTCCGATGCAATTTCTGTGTTTCATGGTCAATAAGAAGGTTCAAGGGATGCAGTAAAACTGGAGTGAAGCATCGGAATCTATAACTAGTGTCACAGAAATGGTTCAAAACATAGACAGTAAGAAGAGTCAGTCTTCTTGTACTTAATTCGGCATTGTGCCTTTTGTATTTAATTCCGATGCAATTTCTGTGTTTCATCGTCAATAACAAGGTCCAAGGGATACAGTAAACCTCAAGTGAAGCATCGGAATTTATAACGGGTGTCACAGGAATGGTTCAAACATAGTCAGTAGGAAGAGTCGGTCTTCATGTACTTAAGTCGGCATTGTGCCTTTTGTATTTAATTCCGATGCATTTTCTGTGATTCATCGTCAATAAGAAGGTCCAAGGAATACAGTAAACCTGAAGTGAAGCATCGAAATCTATAACTAGTGTCACAGGAATGGTTCAAAACATAGACAGTAAGAAGAGTCAGTCTTATTGTACTTAAGTCGGCATTGTGCCGTTTGTATTTATTTCCGATGCAATTTCTGTGTTTCATCGTCAACAAGAAGGTCCAAGGTATACAGTAAATCGGTAGTGATGCATCGTATCTATGACTAGTGTCACAGGAATGGTTCAAAACATAGTCAGTAAGAAGAGTCAGTTCTCTTGTACTTAAGTCGGCATTGTGCCTTTTCTATTTAATTCCGATGCAATTTCTGTGTTTCATCGTCAATAAGAAAGTCCAAGGGATACAGTAAACATGAAGTGAAGCATCGGAATTTATAACTAGTGTCAATGTAATGGTTCAAAACATTGTCAGTAAGAAGAGTCAGTCTTCTTGTACTTAAGTCGGCATTGTGCCTTTTCTATTTATTTCCGATGCAATTTCTGTGTTTCATCGTCAATTAGAAGGTCCATGGGATATAGTAAACCTGGAGTGAAGCATCGGAAGCTATTACTAGTGTCACAGGAATGGTTCAAAACATAGACAGTAAGAAGAGTCAGTCTTCTTGTACTTACGTCGACATTGTACCCTTTCTATTTAAATCCGATGCAATTTCTGTGTATCATCGTCAAT